>NC_051116.1:3191645-3376055 GCF_014839805.1 Manduca sexta | reverse complement strand
ACACACTTACGTGAGCCACAGGCGAGTTTTAAAACCTTGTGGGTCGCTATCCGGGCGGATACACTATATACTACCCACAAGCATTACGTTGTGTCTGCGTGGAGCCTTATATTCTTCTCAGGTATAGTATTCCGACAGCAAACGCAATTTACCCGATTCTTATCGCACATTGTCTACCGTTCACATCAACCGATTATATTTGATAAATTATAACTAAATGACATAATGGCGCGATAAAAAAATATCGCATTTCTTTAACATGGGATATCTTCGAGGGCTCTCATCCTTGATAAATGATTCCGGGAAAAACAACCAAAACGAACCTTACATCACCCCTATAAAGATTAAAATAGAACACCCTGTACTGTAATGTGGGAAATTGGATTTTATGTAACAAGAAATAGAGTGCAAATTTAAACGATTTACCTTTATTATAATGCATCGGTCTGATGATATGTGATAGTAGATCTTAAATATGTAGAGATAAGGTGTAGTTTCGAATGAGTTAGTGCACATTAGGGTAAGTAATTTCGTAGTTGACACCAGATAATTTATATAAGGAACATCGAGAGTTTAGGGTACCTTATCTCAGGCGTGAAACCTTACATTTATTTGAAATAAGACATAATAGGCTCCCTGTAGTGGGTGTGAGGGGAAATGATCATTCTTTATTTTTTATAGAACATAGCAATTGCCAACACGGATAGTTGATATTATGAGGGTTAGACTAGGAACCTCGTTAGTAATAAAGATTTTTTTGTACTTTATTTTTAGTTTTACAATTGATAGTTGGGAGATATGAAAGATAATAGACTGCCTTGGTGGCGTAGGTATAATGCGTACCTACACGGTACAAGTACGACTACCACGCTGAGGTTTTGACTTCGAATCACGGTTCGAGCAAAAATAATAGTGACTGGGTTTTCCATCTAAAAAATACTCAGTCACAGCTCGGACATCAGGAAGTTTGGCGGTGTGATACTCCCGTGCCTCGGAAAGCACGTAAAGCCGTTGGTCCTGCGCCTGATCTCTCTCCGGTCATGTCGGATTGCCGTCTCACCGGACTATGAGAATGAAGGAACAGAAAGTGTACATGTGTATTCCGCACACACTTTTGCACTATAATATCTCCTGGGTAAGTTGATCTCCGGTGAGATTGTCCGAAGTGAAGGATTCATTAATGAAACATAAAGTATTGCCTACTAACTCAAACAAACACTGGTACATAAAAGACCAAGAAATTATTTAAAACAGAGATGTATAAATCTTGACCCCAGCCCCAAAACGTAACTCAACAAAAATATTTCAAGCATCCTTCCTCCAATAGATCTACCATCCAATAATCTCCCAACAACCATCTAAGAACGTTTATATTTACAAGCCAGCACGCATCACTTAACACAACGAGATACCCCGTTCTCCAAACTTACCTGACATATACGAATAAGCCATATTTCAAAAGAAAGATGCGCCATTAATATTAATAAGGACAATGTAAGAAACAACGACTATGTAAATTCATACGTGACGTAAACTCACGGAACCCTGGGCCTTCGTAATCCAGTTCGTTAGGGGATGAAAATTCGAAGTACCCACGTTTTTGCCAGCGCTGACGTTTCAACACATAATTGGATCAAGTTGATTAGTATTATATTTCAAGATGTTGGAGTGATTCAATTTTCTTTTCAATAAAATTCACGGGCCTCCGACGGGACCTTTTTTTAATCATGCCTCGGCCTGATTGACTCAACCGGCCGATAACTGTTTGGTTATGTTGGTTATGGTGATGATCGCGGAATACTCTTTGCTGACGGTACAGAACTATCGTTTAGTACATTTGACTGCACATGTTTTGTTGATGAAGGATATTTGCTTGGATAGCGACCACTGTACACAATGTGTAAAATCCGCTAAAGAATCCCACATGAGTCGCGTTCTAGGCTTAGCCCGTGTATATTCGGATTTAAATATGCCGGCATAATTATTGCGACTGGGATAACCATCCGTCATCTGTATGAAACTTTATCTGTACCCTTAACTTACCATCAGGTGCAGTGAAGTCCATTCATCGTGTCCGTACGAAAAAATACGAATCATTCGGTCACATAAGAGTGAATTATTACCGATTACACCCACTGAGCATCCGAATTACCTTTGATATGTAAATAAAAAGCTATAAATTCAATTAAAATCGGATATCGCCCGACCGCGCCGCTGATCCTCGCTGATTGCGCAAAATTGTGTGCTTTCGCGCCGGCGGGGGTTAGTGGGCCCCGCTAATTATTTCAACGTACGCATAAATTCGTGCGATTGGCGCGTCCGCGGTCAATTTTATTGCATTCGATCGCTAATGACTTATAAACGCTGATGCATTGCGTGAGTGTTGTCACGCATTATTTGAGCCAATAATTTGTTGACAACACAAATTATTTACACAATGCAGTGATTGCGTTCGGATTCAAAATCGTTTACAGTTATGTAAAAGCGGTTTATGCGCAAATTGTACAAATACAAATGCAAAGAATAGTACCGGGGAAATGAAATGGGGTTCTCGTTATGACTTGATTTACTAATGGATTTTCCACATATGTATCGCACGAGTTTGCTATCAAATTTATTAACGCATTGCAAAATCTGAAGGCTATTATAGATAGTGTAATAACTGATCGTTATAAGACTTCACTTTCATCTAGTGGTTAAGTGCGCAACTATAGAGATTTTCCCGCCCAAACATCCGCCATTGTAATTCCTGAAATCAGGATCCACACGAAATAGTTCAGATGAGTTTTGTCACCACTAATCTGTTTTAACCTACGACGAAATTAATTAAACAAATTTGAGAGAAGTTAGAATTATTAATTGTCCACTTCCCTCCTTTAAGCTTGTATCCATGTTAGAGACGCAGGCGGCGCTACTATTCTGGCCCTTATTCTAATCCTGGTTAATCTAGTCATGTTATTTGAATTCGAATAATCAACAACAACATAGGTGGACAAAACGAGTAACAGCATGGAAGGGCCCACCAGGCAAGCACCACAGAAGAAGACTTTACACACGATAGGTCGATCATTTAAAAAATCCCACGCTCACAGTGGCACTAAATAGCGTAGTATAGACAAAGGTGGTATCCCTTGGAGGAACTCTTTACCTGAGCGCGGTTCCTGATATATTATTTTAGGGTTTAATTTAGTATTAAGTATATTTAATTTCAAGATGGGAAGATGAAGTCAAAGCCATAGCCGGTCCAAACTGGAGAAAAGTAGCTCAAGACAGAGAAAAATGGGCATCACTGGAGGAGGCCTTTACCCATTGTGGGGTTCCGGTAGATTATATAGGATAAGTTAGACATAGATAAATATTTTACTTTTCATTTTTTTAAATTAAACAGGAAATATTAAAACTCACAGATAACAACCATGTATAGACTATAAGATAATTATGTAAAAATTTACAGGAAATAAAAAGGCTTTTTATTTTATTTATTTATTTATATTTAATTTAGGCCCGATTCATGTAAGTTATATCAGGAAATATGGCTTTTTATTCTTATTTTATTAATTATAAACGACATTAGTAAATGATGTGAATCTCACGAAAACAGAGATAAAGAATTTAAAACAGTGATTTTAATAGCTTATTCTTCAAGAATAATTAACTACACGCGCACAAGACAATCTCACATCTGAAGTTTATTACTTTAAGTGTTTTTTGCATACTCATAACTTGGCGCGTCCCACACTGGCCTATATTTGAAGGAGTAAACTTCTATCTACGAGAACTTGCGGTCATACTTTGTTGGTCCACTTTTACAGCTTGAATATAATGCGACCAAATCTCATTTTTCTTTAGTTTCTCGTCGCACGAATTGTGTACTGGGTGGGTTTTATGTCCATTTGTATTTCACTGTTCTGCCGGTTAATAATAGCGAATGAAAAACGTAAGGAGATTATATTTTTTAATGTCCGTAGCATTTTTTCATTAACGAATCCAGTATCTAAAGTAAGGATGAAGTGATAAACCGACGGTGTAAATACTGAATAAATAAAAATAATATAAATCTACATGACACGATGCGACTATAAGCGCACTGTGTAAACGCCGAGCTTTCATAGTATTTCGACCACATGGACATAAATAAGCGTACGAATCCGGACGATTGAATTTCGTACGAATTCGGGCGACTTAATTTCGTACGAAAACGCAACCCGATTAACAATCGTCCTTCTGGCGAGCTACAGTCCGAAAACAAGCGACAATTATAGAGCTATGGAGTGTTTAATAATTCAACGTTATATTATTTGAACTTACAGCCCTCGTCACAAGGTTCAATATACTTTGATGTCCACAGATAAAAAACTTTTTTATGCCACAATAATAATATATACCCCTGATACTCTCATTATGAATGTAGGACAATAGAAGAAAACCTTTTGACAAACATTTTTTATACCTAATCCGACAAAACAATGTATAAAATTTAATTATTCATCCCTCCCCGCGCCCCGGACCTGTCAGAACGAATGAGTGAATGGTCCACTGAATGAATGTGCGATTGAATTAAATTGTCCCGCGATCCGTCATTGTTGTTTCATGAACGAGTAAAAGGAATGATTTTTAAATCGAGTAATATTGTTCGTATGGACTATGGTGGGTGCGTGGATTTGTTTGTATTTTTATCCGACTGTGGTAAACTAGGATAATTGTTGAAGAATATACGTTTGCGTATACCTTACTGGTGGTATGTCTTTCATATGTGAGAGTCCGCCTGGGTAGGTAACACCGCAATGTCTATTTCTGCCGCCAAGCAGCAGTGTGTAGTCACTGGTGTGTTCCTGTTTAAGGACATTGTAGCCAATGTAACTACTGGACATAAGACTCAACATCTCATGTCTCAGGATGGCGAGCGCAGTGGAATACCAAACAATACTTTGTAATTCAAGGTGTTGGATGCTGTTTATGGGCGGTCGTATCGCTTCCATCACGCGAACGGCGGACTCTTCTCGTCATTCAAAGCAATAAAAAGAACCTCTTAAACTATTTTTCTTCTCTCTTTACAACATAATATTGTTAACAAAACGCAAGACTATAATCTTAAAATGAGAGCTCAAAATTATACACTTCTACTTCTATGGTTTATACGTGGTTGCTATCCACTAGGGTCAAAATATCTCGTACTCCCACACCAACAAAACTTGTACCACCTTCTCTATCCTTTATTCCATAAACAGGAGTCAGCCCAACACAAGCACATTGCAAATTTTTTACGACTCAACATAAACAATTTCAACAACTTGATATTTGATTGTTAAATCCTCTCGTAATGTAAAAGTCGCAGTGAAATTGAACGTAACTACCCTTCGGTCATTAGCGAGGGTTGGGGCGGCCCAAATTTCACCCTTAATAAAACTGGTTAATTGAAATTGACAGATTTCGGCGGCCATCGCCTTTTTGCGATAGTCAAATGTTATTTTCGGATGATTGACGGATATTTTTCTATAGTGGATTGATTGACATGTATTTTAAATGTGTTTGCGTCACGCCTTTTTCCCTTGTCAAGTATAGGCTTCTGCCTATAGAGTATAGTATGCCTATAGTGTGTATAAGTGCATCACTTCTACTTTCGCCAGGTATGTTAGAACCTTAGTAATGGGGTTTTTTCACGGACACGACAAAGTGACTCCTCTACACCTACTGGTAAGTGAAGTGGAGTCTAATAGAATGTTGATTGGTGAAAGATGATTACCCCTCGAGAGTCGACACAATTATGTCGGCCTGTTGGAACCGGATATACACAGGCTAACCCGGAACACAACATTTACGTGGGCCACTATGAAATACCTTGTGTACAGTGGTTGCTGTCCGGGCGGATATAAAATATATCCTATCATCAGCATCTCTACGCCTAGCGACACCTGGTGAGCCTCATCAATTAAAATTTCTAAACAACATTGTCGCATTTCATGAAGGGGTGACCAGTCTAATTGTCAATCATTAGTGGCCACTACAGAACTAATAATTATACTAGTTCTATGAAACTCCTTGTGAAGTGATTACCAAAACTGTCCACATTTTCGATCTATCAGCCCTAGTTAAGGCAAATACAGCTTTGTCACTTATAAAATAAGATTTAATTTAAAACCTTAATAAAACCTATTCTCAAGAGCTATATACTTACATGTAACACACTTACTTTTACATTTCTCTTATTTACGAGTGCTTCGTAACAACCTCCCGGGCACGATAAAATGTCGCCGAATGACGATTGTTCCTTCAGACACGCGTTTTTACTGCAAACGTAAAATGGAAGAATGGGATATAGATATGAACCCATCCGTGGTGTGAAGAGAGGGTAATACCAAGTCATAGGGATTAACTTTATGCATTGTAAAATAAATCGATTGCGGGTGAGATATATTGTATTTAAGATAAGAGTTTGTCGAGTAAATAATCAAAAGACAGCAGAGGTATCAAAAGACCCCTTTTTTACCAATTGTGTTCTGATCCATGATGTGATAGAGACCTGTTTATCACCAAATCGGGCACAAATCCAGCCTAGACTGGTACTGAGCTGAAAAATCCAAAATCACTTTTCCCGATATTGGATTCAAACCTGGGAACCCAGAGCATTGGTCATACTGCGCGCATAATACAAATACGTTACCTAATAGTCATGTAATATATTTAAGGTAAACAATATAATGCAAAATCTGTTGATGTCTGTACAAAATATATAGTTGATTTTTCGAAATCACGTGTGTATTCATTGATAATTATTATATCCAAAATGTCCAAATAAAAACAAACTAGATTTCATAATTGAATACGCTGTTTTCTGCAACTGTTATTGAACGTATTATTGCGAATTACTGGCGTATTTTTGAACGAACCAATATTATGCTTCAGTGGTCGTATTAAACACAAAACATTATGTTATATTTATAGAAGTATATTGTAATATATAAAGCATGAGAACATCTCTATAAACAGAAAATTGTCGAATACATTAATGTTAATTATCATACAAAACACATTAACATTTGTTATTTAGTCAACTGAAAGTCGATACGGAATTATACCATTGATGCTATATTTTTCCAGTTTTTAAGCATTATATTATATTCATTAATACCTTCTACCAACGATTATTTTTGTCATCATGAAGCGACAGGATGACAAAAGATTCAAAATTCCAATTGACTCCTTTGCACATTGTTAAGTTTGAAGCAGCGACAATTCTTCTTTATTGTTATTATTATCACGCCCTTCTAATAGCTCCTTGGTATCTAGTTTCAACGACACAATATTAGACTGTAAAATGATCATCATTAGGTTAGCCTATTATAAGAGATCAGACCTGCCCAAAATACCGGTGACATTTCAAATTTAGGTTTTTGAAGGTTTGAAACGAGAAAATCTAGTATCCTTGGCTTTTTAATCATCAAATTAATTCGTAAATATAATAAAACGCAACACGAGTCTATAAGCGCCATTTTACTCGCGCTCCGGGTCATAAATAACAAAGCGTAGAAGGTTGCCGTAAATTCGGCATCCTAATATAACCGGGTAATGTAACCTCGTGGTACAATTAGAAAGAATTACTCAATCCTTACGCTTTTCTTTTATTCCTTTTGTTTTTCGAAATCGTAATTTTTTAAATGTCAGATGAAAGCATAGATCGAACATTTTGAAAGTTGTTTTTATACGAGCAAGTCGATCGCCTAATGAAAGATGTCGCCACCCTCTATAAAAAGTAGTAAGACTATCCTGCAATTTGATTTATTATTATTTGTCTCGTCATTCAAAGCAATAAAAAAATGTGAAAATTTTCTCAATAGTTGTGAAATGGGATCTTAATGTCATAATGGCCAGTAACATATCATTGTTAATATAAAGTTTTCTAGAATTTTACTTGTAGCAATTAATTGCTGGAGCTGAGATATATTCTACAGCTATATCCGCCCGGATAGCGACCGCCGTACACAAGGTGTTAAAACCGCCATAGTGGCCCGTAAGTATATCGCGTTCCGGGATCAGCTCGGCATATCCGGTTCCAACAGGCCGGCATAATTGTGTTGACTGCGGAGGGGTAATCATCTCTCGTCAATCGACATCCTATTAGACTCCACTTAAGTTCATATTGCTATGCCAGTATGAAAAAACTACAAGCTAGTGCCTCTCAACTCATAAGTCTCCCACTAATAACAAAGGCACTCAAAATCAGTGAATAAATTATATCAATCCGTTTTAATTGAGAACGTTTTAATAACTTTTGTAATTAATTTTCAATATAAACTTGTAACTCTTCATTAGACATGATTTAATTAATTTTTAATTCATTATGTTTTGTGGTTCGCGGACTAAGATCAAAGTTTAAAGTTAATTTCACTTGAGCATAACTATGATATTTATTTGATTTTTAAATTCGAAAAATTTTGGAGATATTTGTTAAAATAAATAGAAACAAACTTAGCATAGAACTTAATTAATCCCTGTCTAGATTTTAATGAAATTAGACCCTCAAATAGACCCTGTAAGGCACAATTTATCTTAAATTATAATTAGGAGAAAAAACCACAAAACTCCATCAATTGATGGAAAAATTATTATAATTATATCAGCCCAGTATTATATACTGTCCCACTGCTGAGCACGGGCCTCCTCTACTACTGAGAGGGATCAGGCCTTAGTCCACCACGCTGGCCTAGTGCGGATTGGTCGACTTCACACACCCCCGAAATTCCTATAGAGAACTTCTCAGGTATGCAAGTTTCCTCACGATGTTTTCCTTTACCGTTAAAGCAAGCGATAATTCACAAAAAATACACACATGACTTTTAGAAATCAGGTGTGTTCCCTTGGGTTTTGAATCAACGAACATTCATTCCAGCAGTCCGTTCCTCAACCAACTAGGCTATCGCGGCAAAATTAATTATTATTAATAAAATTATTTTTGCCACCATTTTATTTCGACTATTTTCTGGTAGTCAGAACACAAGACGGACACATCACGTGTAAACTCAATATAAACCCGAAACGTAAATATTTACGTTTCGAGTCTGTCGCAAATGAACGTATTATTATAAGTGCCAACTCGCGAGGTGCGAGCGGGTACTCTCTCACACCGTATATGTTAATTTCGCTTAAAGTTATTTTAATAATATATCAACTTAATAAATAACGTGCGGTATAAGATCATTTAAGTCCTGGAATTCGATTCCCAGACAGAAACGTATGTTTTTGTTTTAAACGGCCACGGCACAGCGACCCTGCTGCATCTGGTGCGGAGATGAGTTCAGATAGAATGTGTTAAACAAGACATGTTTCTTCCTCGCCAGTCGTCACAATTATGCCGGCCTCTTTGACCTGGATTATCATTATCAGCCGCAGGATGTCCACTGCTGAACATGGGCTTCACCCAAAGATTTCCAGATCGACCTATTAGAAGCGTCCTGCATCCAGCGACCTCCTATGACTATTCCTAGATCTTCTGTCCACCACGTGGGTAGACATCTGACGATGCGCTTGCCAGTTCTGGCCTCTACTCCACAACCTTCGTGCCCCATCGGCCATCTGAACCGGGTATATTATATTTTAGAAAATAGACCCCCAAAAACTTTGAAACCGAGTATCTATAAGACTTGGGAATCTGGGAGAAACCAATAATAATTTCATAGTTAAAAAATAAATACGCTATTACGGATCTACAAGGGACTTTTCATATAAATCCGAGGCCCAAAGTCTGTGACGTCACTTGACGGTGTAAACGCGCCTTGTTATAGAGTTTCGTCGAGTAAAAAGACAATATGAAGAATACGCAGCGCTTATAACGGATTTATGAAGTCAAACGCGAACGCTTGCGTCAGGTATTACGAGTCTGGGTTTGTACTTCAGGATGTGTTGGTTTGACAAAAAATCAATGGCGTAGTTATATTTCGTGCACGGTAAAAGTTTCACAATGAGACCGCGAGATGAAATCCCATGTAGAGCAAACGTGTAGCGTTTTTTTTTATCAGTATCAGCCCGGAGTTTATTTTATTTTATTTGGAACAAAAAACATTTGTACAAGTGACTTATAAATCTAATAATCTTATTAAATAAATACAAAATTATTGTACAATCCACACCTTTGTCCCCATATTAATTGTAAACTAAATCATAATCCCCAAATCCACTTTTAAATTCGAACTAATTTTAAACTATTACATAATTATAGGTCAATAGCTAGGAAACCAAATAATTATGAATAATGTTAACAAATATCGTACTTATACATATTGTAATGCATTATGTAATTATAACAACTATATAATTATAATTATGTCGATTGTAGATATAAATTGTTACATTAAGTGTTACTAGTCTAACTCTTTAGCAATCTCTAAGATATGAGTTTGTAATATATCCCTGATATGATAGGCTCCCGCTCTATCATAATACGGGACACACGTGCACTAATTGCATCTCTGTCTATAGCCTACCATTCGGTGTTAAAGGCGTGTTAATCTGTGTTTTTTGATGTATTTCACGCCTCATTCAGTGATAGGCAGAAGTGTAACTACATTTAAACAAGTGAAATCCCATGTAATATTGGGGCGCGCCACAGATGATGCCAATTTCGTATATGATTAAGATACAGAAAAAAAAACCCTCGGGGACACATTTTGAAAATCTCACTTCAATTATCATAAAGTATTAGATGCGTCACACATGCGGTAACTATACTGGTTTAACCTCTGAACTGTACAAATGTGCTCACCGACAAACATAGACAAAGACGTATAAAACAGCCCTTATATACAAGAGACCTCTCAACCAGTCTTCGCTCTACATAGCTCTAACTCGTTCTCAGACATTTTAACTTCCTTCAGCGAACACGAAAGGAATTGAAAGTCAAGCGAAAATCATAAAAAGAGTCCAATAAGAAATATAAAGCTGGATTAAAGCTACACATCAAACGGAAAAACATTGAAAACAAGAAAAATTAGAAAAGCGAAGGGAACCTGCTCACTACACTTAACGTTCCGCACAGCGAAACACCTCAACGCTCGTGGGGCGAGGCAGAGGCTGCTGCGGTTTGAAATTGTATTTAGGAATGGGTTGTTGGTTGGTTATTTAAAATACGTTTATCAATATATATCATCCAAAAATATAACGGACGAAGAATCATCAAAATCCACGCACTAATGGATAAGTTATGAAGTTTTAAACTTGGTAGAAGGGTAAACTGTGAAGAGTAATAGCAAACTTCGACGTCATCGAGTGTCACTGGCCGTTACGCTGCGTGCGTGAGAAAGAGATAGCGCGATAACCATACCCCACATTGTACACAATATATAAAATAGTAATAACTGTTTTATTTTCAACTAATTGTGATGCTGATTTCAGAGAATATATTTTTCGTATTAGTTTCTGTTATTTATTAAATAATATACAAAATTAAACATAGAAAACTACCCCATCGTAGAAGTCTATGACTATCTCTAAACATACAAGTAAACAAGTAATCACTTGTCAAGATATTTGTAAATTTAAGACACAAGGATATCGAATTTAGAACCAACTTTATTACTATTCCGGGACACGACTTGTACATAAACAAAACTTATTACTTCAAAATATATTTTTAATTTACAATAGTTATTTGTTTCAATAAGGCTTTACCTTTAATGTATTCTTTTTATAAAAAAAATCCAAATTCTCACCACCTATCCGCATAATATATACGCTCTCCGCTCCCACTCGCACCCCACAACAACCCCAACCATCAAAGTTAGGGTTTGCCTTTCGGTTGTTAGAGTTTACGATCGTGCCTTCGTCGGCTAGTTCGCGAATTGCCTGTAATTGTGGTTCCTTGCTTCTATTGATCCTTTTTATAGCTGACGCGAATAAAATATATTTGGAATTTTATATATAAATACAGAAAGATATTCCTTAAAGAAGTTTCTAGAATCTGCAACTGCCAATTATATCAAAGAGATAGACAAGTAAGTGTTTGCTATTCCGTACTAGGCCAGCGGAGTGGACTAAGGTCTAAGCCTTCTCAGTAGTAGAGGAGGCCCGTGGAATAGTGGGACAGTATATACTACAAGGCTTGTATTATTTCGTAATTTAACAAATATTATAGTCCTTAGTTAGTGACTGACTCGGTGGAGTAGTTGTACTGCAATCGCGGTACGGCATCACTTTGAGCTCCTGGGTTAAAATCCTGGGTCGGGCAAAGTGATATTTGTTTTTTTTTGGTCAGTATCAACCCTAAATTAGTGCCTAATATGGCGTTTGGCTCACCCACTATCACATCATGGGACGGAACACACTTGGTGAAAACTAGGTTGCGCCCTTGCATACCGCTTTGGGGATAAATGCGTGATATGTGTGTATAATATTTAGAACTAACCTAATTGTGAAATCCCGCATCTTTATAGGCAAGATCGTATATACATCTTGACCTAATTCTGTCTACCTCTCCCTTCCCCTACCTTTGTTCTATTTGAAGGTTTACGATCGCAGTAACTGCCCGCGTGGCAGTAACTTACCGTTTCAACTCTTGTAAATTTAAATTAAGGCGCCGCGTAAATACAAGGGAACGAATGACCGAACTGTATTGAATGAATTTATTGGACATTCGTTCGTGAGCCATTAGGGTTTTGGGAGTTGTTTTTTCGGTTCGTAGCAATCAAGTTAGAAAATAATTGAGTAGGTTGCTGTATTTTTATTGAGTATTTTTCAAAATATATTTTATTAAAATCGGGTATAGTTTGAACAAAATCTGGTCCAACATTAATTAATAATTTTTGTTTATTTACAACTCTAGTGAAAAAGGTAACTGTAAAAGCAGAAAAAATATGAACTGAAGAATGACATCATCAGACATTGCGTCCGGCGCATGAAAGAGATAGCGAGATACATCTGTATCTGTGTGGGTATCTACTCACGCCTACTCATTGCAATATTTGAAACATTAGTGTAAACAATTTAAAAAAAAACTTGTTGGTGCTTTTTAATTATTTACAGTTACGTATGTACATAATAATGTATAAATTAATATAAGTAACTACTATCTGACGATATTTAATGAAAAAAAAACTCGTAAAACAAATTAAATTGTTATTTATACAAACATTTTACATTTCTTAATAAATCGATTTTATTAATGAATTTGTTTCCGCTATGCTTTAGTATCAAAATGTATTTGTAATAACAGCAACCGATTTCTGATCTGACCAGCAAAACTATTGCGATTACGTGTGAACTCTGTTTATGTTCACGACCGCGCGGGGGCGGCAGAATAATAAACATTCTCGTTAACTGCGTATATACGCCTCGCCTTATATAATGGAAACATTTTGATTATCTATTTCGTGTTACTATTATGCGAAATGTGAAGATTACGCAAAACCGCCGAACAGGTTTGAATGAAATTTGATATGTGATAATATATTCTGGATCATGACTAAATAAATATTATAATATCAGCCCTGTATTCTATACTGTCCCACTGTTGGGCACGGGCCTCCTCTACTACTGAGAGGAATTAGGACTTAATCCACCACGCTGGCCTAGTGCGGATTGGTAGACTTCACACACCCTCATAAATCCTATAGAGAACTTTTCAGGTATGTAAGTTTTTTCACGATGGTTTTCTCCACCGTTAAAGCAAACGGTAACTAACAAAGAATACATATTTTTTTTTAAATATATGTATGTGCCCTTGGGATTTGAACCTGTGGACATTCGTCTGAGCAGTTCGTTCCATAGCCAACTAGGCTATCACCGCTTTTTAACTATTTGGTATATAAATAATTAAATTCGAATTTAATATGTTTGTAAATCATTTTATACAAAAATATGTTCTGCACTACTCTCTATGGACTTTAATTATCCCAAATCTCTCACTCGTACGTGCAATGTGCTTCAAAAGGATACAACGTTTTCTCTTCACGGCGGTGTGAATGTATGAATGTATACAGCGTCCTTTGACAGTGCATTGCCAAATTAAACCACATATTTATCTTACTGAAAATAACTAAAAGTTAATCAAATCGTAAATGTCAAATAAATAGTTTAACTTTCGAACAAAATCAATATTTATATATATTATAATACAAAGTCCTATTTTTGTCTGCCTGTATGTGTTCGATATTGTCAAAATCTACTGAAAGAATTTTTATGAAATTTGGTATGGAGATAGTTTAAAACCCTGGAAAGGTTATAGGCTACTTTCTGTCCCGTTAAAATATATAACGAGGCTTTTATCCCGGAAAACTCCGTAACGCGGGCGAAGCCGCGAGCAAGAGCTAAACAGATATATAAAAAATAATTTTAACTTGACGCGTCCCAATCCTAATACAAGAGAGTTCGTGGAAGCGGCAACATCACACTTTCATTTAGAAATACACTCACGCACACGCCATATTCACACTAAACTACAAAATGATAAAACAGAAAAGTAACACTCAGATTTCTGGGAAAATATTCGTTATTCAGGGATTTTTTTAAGACAGCTATGTTCATTCGGTTAGACAATGTGAATATAGCCCTGTATATACTGGTTACCATGTTCTTCAAACTGTAGTATAAGCTTGTCTTAGAGGGAAAGTCGCAAACGGCAGACGATCACCCTCAAAAAAAATCTATGGGACCAATCTGGAGATATATTCTTTCAAATAAAACACAACCAAATGAATACATAAATGATTCTCCTTTTTTGAAGACGATTAAAAAAGTAGTCTTGATCCTTAAAATTCTCAAATAGAAGGTGATTTTACAAAATAGCATAATTTATGCCAATTACTCAACATTTTATCATCCCAAAATCTTGTTTGTGTATAATGTCAAAATTCTTCATAATTGGGTCTGTACCGGTGTTCCTAAAGGAACCATTGCAAACAAGGCTGTAGGACGCAAACTCAAAGGGTTCCATATAATTAGCACATTATTTTTGAAATAGAATACGATTAATTGAATTAACGTAATAATATCGTATGCGTGGTCTTAAATACTTGTGGCAGGACATATAATATTATAAGCAACTTTATTTAAGTAATAATTGAATATTCTCATGTACCTTGACTTATCGTAAGTGCGACTATGATTGCCTACGTGATAAATGAAGCATTTTAGTTTAATTTATTTTTATGGTCTGTGAATTTAAAAGAAACTGAATCCAGTTTTTGGTTTGTGTATTATATTGAATGGGTTTTTCAAGATATTCGTAGTCCTTGCAGTGAATATTTGAATGTTACCAAGCGGTCACTTTTAAAAAAAATTTTTACCTCCAAAGGCAAACGAGCTAACGGCCCATCTGATGGTCGTACCTATAATCTGAAGCAACATGCTAGTATATTTGTGTTGAACTTTCATTGCAATACGATAGCGGCTGACGGTAAAAAAAAATATTTCCAATATATATCTTTAGTTGTACTTGTTGCCATACCTTCTTCTATAAACCCAATAATGCAATCAATAATGCATCCTTGGTCGCTAAATTGCCCGCAATCAAATTATGTGCCAAATGCGTATACGTGACCAAATAAGATCGCAAATTGAATAACGCGATTGTCAAAAATATCGAACATGCTGATGGAAAATATTTCATACAGTCTTTACATTTACGGACCCCTAAAAACGGAAAGAAACCGGCACCAGTGACCGCCCGGAGGGTCGAATTCATTAATACTAAGACGGGAAATTAGCTAACTTTACACGTCATTAATCTTAACGAAAGAAAAATATTAGAGGACTGTTAGACGCGCAGAAGTTTTGACGAAGGTCTTCCGTGTTTTTGGATGTTTTTACAAGTTTAAGGTTTATAATGCCATACATTATGTACTACCTCTCCTCTCCCTATTCTAGAGAACGGGAATTTGCTATTGAGAGGGGTTAGGTCTTAGTCTACTACGCTGGCCTAGTGCAGGCAGACTTAACATACCTTCGAAATTCTTTAGGTAGAATTCTAGGGTAGTTAATTCTAGGGCACCCATCCTCTCTATCCCCATTCTAGAGCACGAGAATTTGCTATTGAGAAGGGTTACGACTTAGTCTACCACGTAGGCATAGTACAGGCAGACTTAACATATCTTCAAAATTCTTTAGGGAGAATTCTAGAGTTAGTAACTAGTGATAAGTCTCTCATATGTGTCAGTCCGCCTGGGTAGGAACTACCGCAATGTCTATTTCTGCCACCAAGCAGCAGTGAGCAGTCACTGTTGGGTTCCGATTTGAAGGATATTGTACCCAGTGTAACTACTGGACATAATTAGATTTAATATCTCATGTCTCAGGATGGCGAGCGCAGTGGAATACCAAAACGATGCAGGAACATGATGTTATTCTTTTTTAATGTAAACTGATTCTCTTTTTATAGTTCGATGTAATATTTACTCCCGAATTCTGTACTAGAAACAGTTCTAAGCACTTTCCTTACGAACTTACAAACTACCTTTTTATATTTGTGCAACAAACCGAAACAATACATAAACAACATTTCAAAATGTAAACTCATAACTCCCAAGCGAGCAATTTTGATATAAAACAGTGTTGACAATTTAACCAAGACCTCCCTCGACCCCCGCGACTATAACAAAACAATACAATAAGAGCCTTGCGATCCATTCATCTAATGTCATTTTATACTGGACAATTCTAAACTTTTGTACTAAAGGAGCTCTGACGCCTTAACAAAAGTACTGTAATGTGGGTCAAGTTAAACTGGTACAACAGGCAGTACAAAAGATTTGGTTTCATACTGATGTTATATTTCTTAGAAATGTTTTGTATGTTTTATATTTTGTTACTGTCGGATAGTGTGAATCTCTTTAGATTTAATTTTCCAAGCTTGCTCTTTGTTGAGTTTTCTTTTGTGGTAAATTTAAATAAAGTTTACGGTGAAATAATATTTATTTCAGTATTATCCGGGTAATGCAAATGAAAGGTTTTTGATGTTTGGACGCTTGAAGAAATTGAACGTATTTGTATTAAATTTTGCATTAGGTAGACCTTGCTGCGAATAATATGGCCTACTATTAAATATCAGGGTTGGCCTAAATAGTGCAACAAGATACCCCGGGGCTGTACCGTATGCGCCGAAGAAGGCCACCGCGGGTTTGGATCGTATGCTGGTGTAGGGTATGCAGGGGTTAGGGACTCGGTCCATTACTCGCTCTGATGATGCTATACTCACGAGCGTCGACATTGGTCCGTAAGACCGGTGAAACCAACATAATCATTCCACTCACCCTCCAAGTGGTAGTAGCGATAACGCGATTAAAAAAAAAAGGTTTGGCATAAATAGTATAAAAATAAATTTCATGTAGCATCACATATCACGTATTTATCCCTGAAGAAGTATGCAGAGGCGCAACTAGGGCACCCACTTTTCGCCAAGTGTGTTCCATGATGTGATAGGGAGCGAGCCTATCGTCATATCGGGCACAAATTCCAGACTCCAGGCTGGCAGAAAAACCTCAATACCACTTTGCCCGACTCGGGATTCGAACCCAGGACCTTAGAGCTCTACCGTACCGCGCATGCAGTACAACTACATCACCGAGGCATTTATTATCAAACATAATATTTCGTCTTCTCCCAATATACTATGGAAGGCGATGAGCGGTCTTTCGCTCGGAGTTTTGTCCTAAATATTCTATTCATGCTTTCAAAATTCATGTTCCAGACTTCATTCTGTATACACAAATATCTACGTCAAAAATATTCTTTGGAGAGTGACATTTTAAAATTTACAAAATTATTTATCTCTGTAGTACTGAACGTGGAAGTTCTAGTTAATAATGGAAAGGTATATCGAGATGAAGGTCTACAGGTTCACAATTCATGGCATACACCTCTGACTTTTCAAAGTTACGTGTACATAATATTGCTTAACAATTATAATCGTTCGCTTTAATGATGAAGGAAAACATCGTGAGGGAATCAACGTATCTGAGAATTCCTCAAAACAATGAATCAAGAATTTCAAGAGAACATTAAGACTGCCAACCCACATTATACCATCGTGTTGGACTCACGCCTTAACCTCCTCAGGTGTAGAAGAGATCCGTGGTCAATGGGCAGTATATAATTATTATTGAACCCACCTCCATTGATACGGCCTTGTATCATGAGAGGAAGAAAGTATTTTCTTAGCCCGAGGATCTAATTTTTTCTTTTTTATTGCTTTAAACGATGAGACGAGTCTGCCGTTCGCCTGATGGAAAGCGATACGGCAGCAACCACCAATCCAAACCATTGAATTACAAAGTATTGTTTGGTATTCCATAGTGCTCGCCTTCCTGAGACATGACATGTTAAGTCTTATTATGTCCAGTAGTTACACTGGCTACAATGTTCTTCAAACCGGAACACAACAGTGACTACACAATGCTACTTAGCGGCAGAAATAGACATTGCTTTGGTACCCAGGCGGAGTCTCACATATGAGTAACCTACCACCAGTAAATTAATAACGAAAGAGCAACATCTATTCGATATAGTAAATTTTTATAGTCACACTGGTATAATTATAAATAACACAGCCCACAAACACAAAACCAAGCTATTAATAATCATACCAAGTTTCCATTTAAACGTTTCAAACTTAGTTACCCTTGAACGACTTGTAACATATCATGTTCAATTCTAGTAAACCTTGCAAGCACTCTTTATGATACCCAATACCTCGGTCTAGACAGAATTTAATTTACTAAGGGCATCAGATTCTACGGGGACTAACTTTAAGAGCCTATGAAATCTATGATCAAATATTTTCTTATGATAGTCATGTTCCAGTGTAGGTAAAGTTTTTTTTGTTTTAATTGTTGACAAAAGTAGTCCGGATTGTTGGCTACATTTTCCCTCAGATCAGCTAGTCTTAAAATTCTTAAGATAAAAATGTACTAATTAATATATGACAGTAAGAACAAATCGTGTTAAAATAACTATTCATTGCAATTTCTAAACTTCAAGTTTAATGTGAAAGGTACTCTTTATTGGGTTGAGTATCAGGTACTACCATCAGTCGAAAGGCAATCTAATTGATTCAGTTTAATAAGAAAGATCAAGCTTCCTACAATTTGACGTGGACGCAACACATTTCTTCAAGCATGTTGCAAAGATAGGGTTTAGTTTTTACAGTTGGTCGCTTCAAGACTAATGTAATTAAAAACCAAAAAGACATTGCATTATTTGTGAAAATCTAGGGATAGCTAACTATCTACTAAACTTTCGAAGATCTATGGACCTAAAACTGTCACCTAACAAGCTCGTATTAAAATTAATATGTCTTCAAACGTTTTTGCTACATCTTTGTTAGCTCCAGTGGGTCGTCTAGAAGTCAAAGTAACTTCCACTTTTTGTCTGTCTGCCCTCGACTTGAGCGCAGCTGGTTTCACTTTGATTCTTGTCGTTATAATTTATTAGTGATAGGTCTGGTGGACCCGAATAGACCTGATTTCAGTATTAGAAGAGTGAGACATCTTTATGTCCAATTAGGAAAGCTGGGGTTCTTGCAGTCTATTGCAGAGAAGGAAAATTTAAAAGTGAATCGTTAGCTTCGTTTTGTTGTCACAACGCTAAACTGACTCTTGGGAAATTTCTAATGAGTTTAAATGCGGATAATGGAAAGAAATAGGTACAGATTGAAACATCAGACTTTTGCGAAAAGGTGAGAGAATTACAAAGTGTAAGCTAAACCTATCGCTAACATAAACTTTTTCTACGTAACACAAAAGATATCGTCTATACGGAACCTTTTAAGGACTCATAAAATGTTGTCAAGAGGTTTATGTCGGACTTTTATGTCGACGCAGCGTATAAAATATTATCTGAGATACTTTATTATAGCGGGAGGGCGTGTTCGTGACTTGGAACTATGTGAGTGACGAAGGTTCACTGGGGCAGCCGCGTGCTGTCGCGTGTGTTGCAGTAGACGAGCGCTCTGTGTCGCGCTGTGTCACCGGCGCGTACAGCCGCGTGCTGTCGCGTGTGGTGCAGTAGACGAGCGCTCTGTGTCGCGCTGTGTCACCGGCGCGTACAGCCGCGTGCTGTCGCGTGTGGTGCAGTAGACGAGCGCTCTGTGTCGCGCTGTGTCACCGGCGCGTACAGCCGCGTGCTGTCGCGTGTGGTGCAGTAGACGAGCGCTCTGTGTCGCGCTGTGTCACCGGCGCGTACAGCCGCGTGCTGTCGCGTGCGGTGCAGTAGACGAGCGCTCTGTGTCGCGCTGTGTCACCGGCGCGTACAGCCGCGTGCTGTCGCGTGTGGTGCAGTAGACGAACGCTCTGTGTCGCGCTGTGTCACCGGCGCGTACAGCCGCGTGCTGTCGCGTGTGGTGCAGTAGACGAGCGCTCTGTGTCGCGCTGTGTCACGGGCGCGTACAGCCGCGTGCTGTCGCGTGTGGTGCAGTAGACGAGCGCTCTGTGTCGCGCTGTGTCACCGGCACGTACAGCCGCGTGCTGTCGCGTGTGGTGCAGTAGACGAGCGCTCTGTGTCGCGCTGTGTCACCGGCGCGTACAGCCGCGTGCTGTCGCGTGTGGTTTAGTAGACGAGCGCTCTGTGTCGCGCTGTGTCACCGGCGCGTACAGCCGCGTGCTGTCGCGTGCGGTGCAGTAGACGAGCGCTCTGTGTCGCGCTGTGTCACCGGCGCGTACAGCCGCGTGCTGTCGCGTGTGGTGCAGTAGACGAACGCTCTGTGTCGCGCTGTGTCACCGGCGCGTACAGCCGCGTGCTGTCGCGTGTGGTGCAGTAGACGAGAGCTCTGTGTCGCGCTGTGTCACCGGCGCGTACAGTCGCGTGCTGTCGCGTGTGGTGCAGTAGACGAGCGCTCTGTGTCGCGCTGTGTCACGGGCGCGTACAGCCGCGTGCTGTCGCGTGTGGTGCAGTAGACGAGCGCTCTATGTCGCGCTGTGTTAGCGGCGCGTACAGCCGCGTGCTGTCACATGTGGTGCAGTATATAATTACCCTCATAATATTGTTTAAGTAGTTATTGGACAAGTTATATAACATAAGTCCCAGTATTTGGCCACTCCCCAAAACTCTAATTTCATAACGTGAAACTTTAATGAGAACATACAATATTTTGTCAACTGGTTCGTAACTTATAACAACTTAACGTTTAAGTGAAAGTTTGGACGACTCGTACAGGCGTTCCCCTTTAATTACCTTCATTACTCCTGCATTTCTTGGAACTAAACCAAATACAGCTCGTGAAATTCTGTTAAACGTTATTACCATTCCTTAAAATTCACATTTGTGTAAATCGGTAGTTTTGTCAAAGTTCCGTAGTTTTAGGAAATTATTCTGATGCCAAATGATGCGATCGATGGGAACCTTACACGCGTTTAATTAAAGTTAAATTTGCAGTGACTCAGTTGCTAGTCGTTTGACATGTTTTTTTAGGTTATTAATTCATACATAGGTTAAGTAATGAATCAGATATGAAAACATAAAACCGCGTAATTGCAGGTTCGATAATTGTTATAGATACACGCGACGCAACACATATTTTGTTACAGTTAATTTGAAAACTTCATGTTTCGAAGTAATAAGCTGTTATCAGAAATAATTGCCGTGAAACAAAAAGGCGATTAATATTTTAATAACCTTTATGTTGAAGTTATTATAGCATAAAATTATTTTTAAATATAGGACAGAGGCAACAGATTCGTCGTTTGATAAATAGTAGTATAATCTATTAGCTGTCGCCGCGGCTTCGCCCGCGTGTAAATCAGTGTATCACAAAGTTATTTAACCACAAAACAACCACGCTACTTCTTCAACAGTAATCGTTATATTTCAGTCAATTTACATAAAACCGTAATGTACTATTAACCTAAACCTTCGTCAAGAATTACACTATCTTTAAGTAAAAACTGTATAAAAATCCGTTCGGTAGATTTTTGAGAAAATCGATCACATACACTGCTTTTGGAGAATTTGTTTTATAATATGTATAGGTGACTGCCTCGGACGCGTAGTTGTAATACGCTACGACTGCAGCGCTGAGGTCTCGAGTTCGGTCCCCGGGTTGGACAGTGTAGGTTTTATACTCAGTCTGCTCGGAGTCTGGAATTTGTGGTGATAAGCTCCCTTCTAACTCACCATGGGCGATACACACAGCGAAAATTAGATGTTCTAGTTGCGCTTCTGTCTAACCCTTAGAAAATAAAGGCATATATGTTTGTTTTCGCGACGTTCAAGCTAAAACACATTGTTCATTTTATGATCACGATCGCAATCCATTTCTATACTTTACAAAAATCCTACAGTAATGGTAAATAAAACCTTCAAAGTAGTTATGTTAATTCAAATGTCGGTCATTAACCCGATGCAGCCCTTATCGTTACAAGTCGGGAGGTTTCCGCCTCATAAACTTCTGGCAATGGGTATACTAGCGAGGTGGTACCTGTTTTGACTTAGGGTACTTCTACAGGGCCGATTATTAATTGTGACATATAAGTTATTCAAGAAATAAATTATAAGTTGCTATAATGGAGAAGTCGTAGCCTACTTGATTCCTACAACTACATTTTTTAATTTCTTTTTGTTGTATTTTATAAACTTGATGGACGTGCTAATGACGATCGGTCAGCCAAAATGTTGCATAAATTCAGAATTTAAATTGCTTATTTTTGGATCCTAAACAATGTCTGTTTTTCACTGATTTAGGTCCGTCTGGAAATCTTTAAGGGAGACTATGTACAGCAGTGAACTTTATGTGGCTGATGATGATGATGAAAAGACAATGGATTTACTTTATGACAGATATAAAATGATGTGACATGTTCTGAGGCCCCAACTTCAAATCTCGAGCAGGGCAAAGTGATATTGGATTTTTGTTCTTAGTATCACCCTGGAGCCTGAAATTTGTGTCTAAATTATCTTTTGATCGTGTTGAGTTATAACTTTGATTTTTTCAACCTCAAGCGTTCTTGAGACAAAGAATCTTGACAAACAAATGACCAGATAGAGACCAAAGTGACTATATAAGGGGTCCTTTTGAGATCTTAAACCCTAAAAATATTGTAGAAAGACAATTGAAACGTTTTCAACTTGTTTAATACCCCTGGAGCTGTTAAGAAATCTAATCCAATTCGACCGACGATCTTAGTCTCAGAAATTAGACCAATGAAGCGATCGTACCAAATGTTTGCGACACCGTCAACGAGCCAAATGTTTACACGAGGCACGTGTAATGCGCCCGTTGACGCCAACTCGCGCGTTATAACAGCGCTTTATAGCGCTTTATAGCACTTTATAGCGTTTATAACAGCCTACAGCGCGTTACAGGGTGTCGTGTGGTCGTCACGTCATTCGTTAGGCGATACATTGAGTGAATGGGAGAACGGGGAATGAAGTTTCAACGTCAAGAGCGAGATTGGATTTAGATTTTTTCGTTTGTTTTTAGAATGTTCCATTTTTGAAATATTTGAATATTGCTGTTTTTCTTTTGGAGTTAAATAAAATAAAAATCTACAAATTAAATTCGATCATACGATTTATACAGAAAGTTCTAAAATTAAATACGCGGACATTGGGAAGATTGTCGTACAAAACTTTGGGCACATTACTCCTTCCATGAAATAGAAAAATACCAATGTAAAATACTTCACATTTTTCCATATTGTGATTTGCTAATTTTAATGCGCATATTAGCATAATTTCTGTAAATATGTTATTGTTGTAATAACATCGAAGCACGCTATGACATCTTGTCACATTTCAAATAAGACAGCGACTTATTACCAATTATAACTTTTGGAGCACTTTGGTTCCTATGTGCGGTCTATAAATTACTGTACTGTTTAATGTCTTTGTTTTTATGTTACTGAATAAGCTAATACATGTATACATACTCTCAATTAACGTACATACGTCCCATGATGTGAGGAACAAAGGCGTTTTAACGTATAATTCCATTTCTGAATACTACACGTGTTTTTCGAATTGAATTAAAATTAAAACATTTATTTATCACGTAAGCGAACAAAGTTGCATTTATGATACGTCAAAACAATGTATAGCAATAATTATTATTATTTCTGAACAACTATTAAAATTACTTATATAACTATGAACATTTTAAATTTGGGATAAAATTTAAAAGGAATAACAAGGTAAAAACTAAAGTAGCCAGCTCGGGCTGGCAAGTAGGGGGAAATAAAAGGATAACGCGTCGCGGTCCTCACCAGCGAGAACATGAGCCCTAACCTAGCTAGCCTACCAACCTTTCACTAGCTACCTAAGTGATGACTACCCGAAGAAGAAAGGTAGAAAGAAACTCCGGGCTTACTTTTAAATTAAAAACATAGATAAAACTTAACACGCATAATAAATATGAATATAAACATTTTAACAAATAAAACATAAGTAATTAAATTGTACATTAATAGATTAATTACTTTAGCAAAAACATTACGAAATGAGTGATAAATTCGGTACATTTACTAAATTATAGCAAGAAAGTTTAATTAATGATTTCTTATATTTACGCGAATGTTAGACATTGAAATTAAACTAATTTTTCGGATTCTATCGCGGTTTTTTGTTTTTTATTTTTCTCCCGACGTTTCGAAGACTTTGCAGCCTTCATGGTCACCGGGGGGGACTGAGGTGTTGTTCATCCGTAAAGTCAAAGTTACAATATCTACCTACATTTTACAATTATACAACTTTTTTTTAATTTTTTAGCTGTTCGTGGTCCGATCTACGCAGAATGAGCTCACAGTGTCTTGAAGTCTGGCAGCCGGTCTTTTGGGTTCCGATTTAATTAAATGTAGAACTGGATCCCAGGCTTGTGCAAGCTTCCAACCATCTTCCCTATTGAAATTAGGATGTTTTTTTTAATTTCAATAGCCTCGCGAATCATCCTGGGCAGGAATCGGTGTTCTTTGGCGAGGATTTGTGGCTTGTCTAGTCGCAGATAATGATTGGCGCCTCCTTCAGAGTGTTCAGCGACTGCAGACTTCGTCGAGCGTCGGTGTTTCACGTCAGCTATATGTTCTTTTACGCGGGTCCCTATATTTCTTTTTGTTTGCCCGATATAAGAGAGGCCACAGTTGCAATCTATTTTGTATACTCCCGGTTCTTGTAGAGGTATATGACACTTGACAGGTGGTAAAAATTGACTAATCTTCTTAGGCGGCTTAAAATAAGTTTTTATGGAAGCACGCTTCAGGATGTAGCCAATCTTGTCGGTGACTCCTCTTACATATGGTAATACAACCGGAACACGTTCAACTGTGGCTGGTTTCACTCGGTTTCTGTGACGGCGGCGTGGAATTTGGAGCTTGTTGTCTCGCAGTACTTGCTTGACATGTTGCAGCTCAGCGGCCAGGTGTTTCTCGTCACAGATTCCTTGTGCTCTCTGAAACAAAGATTTGCCCACGGTAGCTAACTGTTTTGGATGGTGATGAGATTCACCGTTCAGATATTTATCAGTATGGGTCTGTTTCCGATGCACAGTATGACTTAAGGTCTGATTAGGATTACGGATGATTAAAACATCTAAGAAAGCAAGAGATTTATTCTGTTCTAACTCCATAGTAAATTGGATTTTATTGTTGATGGAGTTGAGGTGATTTAAAAATGCAGTTACTTTATCAGATGGTAAAATTGTGAAAGTATCGTCTACGTACCGTTTATAAAACCTTGGAGTGACCGGGGCTGTACTCAGGGCTGTCTCCTCGAAGTCTTCCATAAATATATCGGCGACTACCGGAGATACAGGGGAGCCCATCGCTACCCCTCAACTTGTACATAGAACTGATTATTCCACAACATATAGCCAGATGTAAGGCAATGTTGGAGTAGTTCTGCATATTCTACAGGAATGTTATTCTCTGCCAACTTCTTAGATACAATTCTGATGCAATCTTGTACTGGTAAGCTCGTAAAGAGAGACTGGACATCAAAACTGACCATAGTTTCATTGTCAGCTAATTTTAGGTCTTTAATATCGCTGACAAATTGGTATGAATCCTTCACAGACGCTCTAGTGTTTCCTCTAAGTGGTGAAAGCACTTTTGCTACGTGCTGAGCCAATCTGTAGGTTGGTGTGTCGATCTGACTCACAATGGGACGTAACGGAGCATTTAATTTGTGTATTTTCGGTAACCCATACAGTTTAGGCGGTTTTGCACACGAAGGAACGAGTAAGTTTACGTCAAGATTTAACTTATCGGAGTAATCTTTTATTAAAGAGCTAGTAGCCTTTAATACTTTGGTAGTCGGGTCTGTTTTGACTATTTTATAGGTACTTACATCCGATAAAAGTTGTTCCATTTTATTATTGTAGTCTGACGTATCCATTACTACTGTCGCATTTCCTTTATCTGCACGGAGAATGGTAAGGTCCTTCATCGATCGCAAGTTCTTTAAAGCGATATATTCGTGTTTTGGAAGATTTGGTTTCGGCACTTTCTTTTGACGCAAAATTGACGAAATGTCCTGGCGTATCGCCTCCGAATCTTCGTGTTTTAAGTTATTTTTGAAGAGACTATTCTCAACATTGCAAATAATGTCTTCATACGGTATCCTTCGTGGTGTAACAGCAAAATTTAAGCCTTTCGATAAAACCTGAATTGTGTTTTCGTCCAATGATTGTTTTGACAGATTTATTACTGCGCGTTGTCCATGGTTTGCGCGGGAGTGTATCTTATCTATGGTCGCGCGCGTTCCATTCCTACACTCGGTGTTTTTAAGATTATCAACAAATAATTTTGATTGTAATTTATTATATTTTATTATATGTTTGTTTTTGCATTCATTATATTTGGAAGTTTCGCGCTTATTTAAGGTCTCGATGCAATTTTTAAAATCAAATGCTGACAACTCTGTCTTCAATTCATTGGATATAATCTCAACACAATTATTTATGTACTGGAGGTCGGATCGTGTTTCGTGTATGGTAGCTCGTAACAGTTTAGTACTCGCCTGGTTAAGAATTTTAGCGCTCCCTCGTATGTATTTCTTGGGTGATAGCTTGACACACGTAGGGATGAGATTGTGGTCACGACATCTCTTCAAGAAATTCAATGATGTGCAGAATCTTGCGCGCTTAGTTTTCAAATTCTCCAACCGGCGTATTTTGTTGGCAAGTTCCAGTCCGTACTGGTTTGCATAATGATTTCTTATATTTACGCGAATGTTAGACATTGAAATTAAACTAATTTTTCGGATTCTATCGCGGTTTTTGTTTTTTATTTTTCTCCCGACGTTTCGAAGACTTTGCAGCCTTCATGGTCACCGGGGGGGACTGAGGTGTTGTTCATCCGCAAAGTCAAAGTTACAATATCTACCTACATTTTACAATTATACAATTTTTTAAATTTTTAGCTGTTGGTGGTCCGATCTACGCAGAATGAGCTCACAGTGTCTTGAAGTCTGGCAGCCGGTCTTTTGGGTTCCGATTTAATTAAATGTAGAACTGGATCCCAGGCTTGTGCAAGCTTCCAACCATCTTCCCTATTGAAATTAGGATGTTTTTAATTTCAATAGCCTCGCGAATCATCCTGGGCAGGAATCGGTGTTCTTTGGCGAGGATTTGTGGCTTGTCTAGTCGCAGATAATGATTGGCGCCTCCTTCAGAGTGTTCAGCGACTGCAGACTTCGTCGAGCGTCGGTGTTTCACGTCAGCTATATGTTCTTTTACGCGGGTCCCTATATTTCTTTTTGTTTGCCCGATATAAGAGAGGCCACAGTTGCAATCTATTTTGTATACTCCCGGTAAAAAACCGCGATAGAATCCGAAAAATTAGTTTAATTTCAATGAAAGTTTAATTGTTCTGCGAGACGATTTACTTAATGTCTCAAACTTTTGAACGTTGTTATATGTTACGTATCATTTATATATAAGAAGCCCTATTAGGTATACCCGCCTTTTGCAATAATAATAATAATATCAGCCCTGTATTGTATACTGTCCCACTGTTGGGCACGGGCCTCCTCTACTACTGAGAGGGATTAGGCCTTAGTCCACCACGCTAGCCTAGTGCGGGTTGGTAGACTTCACACACCTTCGAAATTGTTATAGAGAACTTCTCAGATGTGCATTTTTGCAATAACCAGCGTTTTTTTATTGCTCTGAATGACGAGACGAGCTTGCCGTTTGCCTGATGGTAAGCGATACGACCACCCATAAACGGGAGAAATGCCATCCGACACCTTGAATTAAAATAAACTAGCTTTTGCTCGCGGCTTCGCCTGCGTGAAGGAGATTTCCGGGATTTTTTTCCGACTTACTTGATATTTATCCTTATATTGTGACCATATTACACAAAATCATTATAAATTGTAGCCTATGTGTTATTTTGATGTGTATCCAATATTACTGTAAGGTTTCATCCAAATCCGCTCTGTAGTTTTTTAGTGAAAGAGGAACAAACATACATACATAAATCCATATATCCATCCTCACAAACTTTCGCATTTATGATATTTATAGGATTTTTTGTCATTTCACTACGCTTGCCAATATGACACATGAGATATTAAGTCTTATTATGTCCAATAATTACACGAGAGTTCTAATTAAAGGAGAGCTTTGATAGCCATATAGTTAAAAGAACACAAAAATCCTCTTTTATCTATACGACTATTAAAGCTGTCTTTTGATTAGAATAGCCATAATTGCAAAAAGACGGACCCCTCCTAGACAGAATAAGGCTCGTAGACTATATTTGAATGTTATACAACTTATCTATATATATAAAAATGAATCCCTATTTCCCTTGGTCACGCCATCACGCGTGAACGGCTGGATCGATTTAACTATTTTTTTTGTTGTGTTTGTTATTGTCAGGAGAAGGTTATGATAAAAAAAAATCAAAAATATTGCGCTCAATATTAGAAAATTTAAGAAAACTTAACGAAAATATTAATTTTATATAACTGTCAGCGATTGACAGAACGCGTGGCAAATTCACAGTTAAGACGGAACAACGTCTGTCGGGTCATCTAGATTGTAATAAACAACGATATAATAATTCATTCAATATTAAATAATCATTAAATTTCCAAGCTTGAACTCACGCACATATTTTATTTTTCCGTTTTTTTAAAGCCTCTATTAACCATACTTAAAGTTCACATTCGTCTACTAATTATATTATGAATAAGGTACTCTTTATTTATGTCAACAAAGATCAACTTTCGATTACCTCAGGCTCTCAAGACTGACACGCCTAGTTTGAAAGTCAATGACCTTATACATGCGTGTACTATGCCTAAATCAATAAATTAATAATAGTATAATTCTGTCTATAGCAAAACGGCAAGAAGTTGTACACAAGATTCGCCGTATCGAGCGCAATAACCAATTAACATGTATTAGAATCTTTAAAAACCCAAACTTTTCAACCCCGTCATCGAAATCTAAACTTTAACGACTACAGCCACACAAGTCTTTAATCGCCATAGTAAGTAAGCGATCACTCTGATTGTAACCGACTACTGCCAACAAATGTTTTTACTATGATTTTGTCACCCGCATTGCTCTGGAGGGAAGTGGACAATTAATATTTCCAACTCCTCCCTATCTTTATATTTGATTAATTTCGTTGCGGGATAATGACATATTAGTTTTCCCTGAGACTCGCCGAACTTCACTGCTCGGTGTCATAAATGCGTGCCACTGCTGATCCTGGCTTACAGGAGTTGTAGTGGTGGGTGTGAGGGCGGGAAAGTCTCGTTACTGCCATCAAGAATGTCAGAAACACAACCAAGCCGCTGTCTACAGAATTGCGTATTAACACTCATTCATTTCTCCATAATGTACTCGCGGCTTTACCAAAATCCCTTGAAGCCCGCCAAGATAAAAACTTAAAAAAACAGCGGTTTAATTTAAGCTAATCTCCTTTCGCCGATGACGTGGTATTTTGGTAACAACCCTTAAATTGGGAGATGCAAAAATCGCCTTAATGGATACAACGTTTTTCCTTCACCAATACTGTGTGTTAAAGAACCACAAAGAGCTTTTTTGTTTGTATAATTTTGTTGGAAAAATTATGTACTTTTTTGCTGTGTAATTCTGAATATTGCCTCATTGGCATATTTCTGCTAATTGTGAGGTTCAGAGCATTTATTCTTGGATAGGGCAATTAGAAATGCGATGATGATAATTCTAAAATTTTATTTCATATTGCTCCGGTTGAAGAGGCGTCTTGACGTTTGCCATAACAGCTTACTCGTCACAAAACTCAATAGTATAAAAATGCCCCTTGTCGAGTTTCGACTACGGCGCCAAATTTCAACAGAGATCAGCCAGATACGCAGGAGATATTATAGTGCACAAGTGTACGCACTCTTTGTTCCTTCACTCTCATAGTCCGGTGAGACGGCAGACCGACGTGGCCGGAGAGAGATCGGGCGCAGGACCAACGACTTTACTTTCCGAGGCACGGAGGTATCACACCACCAACTTCCTGACTTCGAATTACGACTAGATAATTTTTAAGATGGTAAAATCCAGTTAAAATTGTTTTGGTCTGACCTGGGATTCGAACCCAGGACCTCATCGCGGTAATCGTACTCGTCCCTCGTACGTATTACAACTACCGCTACCTAGGCAATCAATAGTATAAAATGGACACCAGTGATATATATCTAATATAAATTTCCCTTTCCCTAGTGTAAACAAACGAAAAAAATTGGGGAAAACGAAACGTAAATTGTATTTCGTAATTAAATTTCAATGGTTATTTTGTGTCATATATCTTTTGATTGAATTTTAACTTTTACGTATATTAGATTTTTTACCCGAAGTAGATTTACGGCTGTGATGAAAATGTTTTACCTGAAACAAAAACATACGATTGTTAAACTCATTTTCATTTTTATATATATTACGTACAGAGGTAGTATAATTTATAAATAAATATTACACATACGTTACCAAAACCTTAAAGTAAAATAAATTTCATATTGAAATTGCTACTTGTCCCACTGCTAGGCACGGATCTACTTTACTACTGAGAGGGATTAGGTCTTAGTCCACCACGCTGGCCTAGTGCGGATTGATAGACTTCACACACCCTCAATATTTCTATAAAGTATTAAAGCAAGCGATAATTCACAAAGAATACACATATAACTTTAGAAAAGCAGGCAGGCCCTTGGGTTTTGAACCTACGATGATTCCTCTCTGCAGTCTTATCCACTAGGCTATCACCGGTTCAATATTAGTGTAACTTTCCAAAAAGTCTAAATCGGTTATGATGAGACTTCATTAATTGGTAAAGACTGCAGAAAGTAATCTTTAACTTCAATAAATATCGTAAAAAGATTCACTCGAGCGGTGCCGTGGGTAAATGCTAGTCTATAAAAGGCAATTTCCGTCCATATTACAAAAAGGACGAAACTTCATTAACAATATATTTTATAAGGAAAAAAAATTCGTTAACCATCGGTTCATTAAAATGATGGAGATTTTATGTGGCGGACATTTTAATATAAAAAAATACTATCATAATTAAAATTTATGTTGGCATATTTCTTCGCTTTTATAGCAGCTTGTGATTCGTGGACTGGAGAGTCCTGAATTCGAATCCCAAGATACGAAATTTGGGTTTTTCGGATTTACCCCAGATTGGACCCTCCAAAGTGGGTTGCGCCCGAAAAACAGTCATGAAAACTAAGCCAAACCAATGGTATGCACCCCACTTTATACGAATGGTATAAAAAAAGCCATTTTTTAACAAAAATGCACTTAATGTTAAATATGTGTAACCAAGAATCAAACCTCCACTCACTAAGTCTCTAAATGATCCAGAGTAACAGTTAAATCGATTCCTGCGGGAACATCAATGAATTACACGGCCGGCGTCCTCTCACTAAGTGGCCCCCATTTTGTCTCCCAAATGACTCTCAATACAAAATCAATGACTTTTTCACCGAATCCCGTTCGTGCTATGCTTCCTGGATTTTGTGGTCAAAGGGATGAGGGATGGCGGGTGTGACTTTATTTGCAGGAAGGACTTGTAATTTGTTACTATTTGCTGTGAAATCTGCCTCGGTGGCATCATTGTACTGCATACACTGTACGGCAGCTCTCTGAGGTTCTGGGTTCGAATTCCACAAATGCAAATTGATATTTGGGTGTTTTGTCAGAATTAGCCCGGAGTCTGGAATTTGTGCCTGATATAGCAATAGGTTAGGCTCTCTATCACATCATAGGACGGAACACAATTGGCGAAGTGGGTGCCCTAGGGATAAATGCATGATGTGTGTTTGTTTGTAAACAACAATCTGAGAGCATATACGCGAATCAATAGTAATCTCATATAACTACTAAGTATATGTCACGGCTGCGCCTGCGTGAAAAGCCTAGATCAATATAGCAATCCATAATCTGTAGAACCAGCCAGCCAGCGCCGTCTAAAAGAAATTAGTTTCAAATTTTAAAAAATCCTACTGAAGCAAATTACTGCGATAAAAAATTGCCTATATGTTAATCTAGGACATGATCTATCCGTATGCCAAATTTCATCCTAATTCGTTCAGCTATTACGTCTAAGTACTTACAAAAAAACATCCAAGCATTCTCACAAACAAACATTTATAATATTAACTTTTAGCGGCGTAAAGTTAGACAGCGCTGCAGAGGAACAGATGTTGCTTGTGACCGACCGCGGCCCCTACGATGGTTCCTATTCGGAGATGGTATATATGCAACGCGTCGCTCAAATTGTGCAATCTTAATCCAAGCTTGTCTGTCGCCATCTTGCATGATTGAATACCACATAGGTCTTCTCGTAGTTCCATTGATGTTGACGAGATAGCGGTGGGTATACTAATTGAACCGCCACAAACTATCAAAAATAATTTTGTAATATTTTGAAAAGTTCAACAGTCGACATTAAATGGCTGAAGATAATATTTTGTTCAAATAAATAACTAACCCACCTTTTTGTATTATAGTTAATGCGAAGACTTTTACTACAACCCACTCTCCCACTATCTCCAACTACTTATAATACCAATGTAAAGTATGTAATCCGCTCAATTTTCAAGCCCTACACCGCATCGCTTTCCCAACGGCAGCCAAATGAGCATCATTCAAAGAGCTCTTTTATGTCTTTAAATAAATTCTTTTATCTATTTGCGACATTCAGTCGACGAATCGTCGACGATTGTACGGCGCTTATTTAATTATACTGTTCTGAAAATATCAACTACCTGACGTAGTATTGCTGTACGAATACAGCTGAGGTGTTGGATTCGATATTCGGCAGGGTAAAGCGATGTTTTGGGACAGTTCTTGGTTAGGTAGGAGTATATTTATTAGTATATCTCATATTTAAGAGACCGCCTGGGTAGATACCTACGCAATGTCTATTTCTGCTTCGAAGCAGCAGTGTGTAGTCACTAGCTATAGTGACCTTTAAACCGGAACACAACACTGCTGCTTGGCGGCAGAAATAGACATTGCGGTGGTACCAGAAATTAAAATTACTTTATTCATTAATATGTTAAATTATTAATTTGTTCAAATTCATACTTTTTCACTTTAGATATATGGTTAGAATAAATTTTGACAAAGATTTTTTTACAAGAAAACAAGTATATGGTTTCATTTATTAATGCAATTTCAAAATTACCCTGTCTATGCGAAAAGAAAATGCACCCCTTTTTAAAGACATTGCACGCACAGAGGACTGTGAGATTTGACCCGATTAAAGTGTATACAGAAAAATAAAAAAATAACTTTAATAAATTTATGAATTTCTACCAGTAAGCATAATAGAAAATTTAACCACACAGAAAAAAATATATAAATGTACAAATATTACAAGATTTTTATAGGAATGAAACGTCGAAATCGCTGGAGATATTTCAATGTTCTAGCCGAAACACGAATTAGAAACATAATTAAGACATCTTTTAATCCAATTCTTCACTTGGACGAAACAGCGAGCAAAATTAATTTATAAAATGACTTTTATCCGCAATTAACTTATGATGTGATGCGGAACGGATGCGATCTCTCGCATACATCTGAGTCAACACCACAAGTCAAAAGAAGTGAAGTAATGTTTGCGCAGCATGCTTCGGCTATGACTAGTGCGGCCCTGCGGTTCCGTTTATATATACTGTGTTGTTTAAATTCTAAAGCCAACAAAAACAACATAAGGTGAGTCCCCCCCGTGACCATGAAGGCTGCAAAGTCTTCGAAACGTCGGGAGAAAATAAAATATTAACACCGCGATAGAATCCGAAAATTAGTTTAATTTCAATAAGGTGATATTTTTATGTGATTTTTTTCTTATTGTCTGGTAAATAGTTATGTAATACGTTTTTACGATTTTTTTTTTGTAATTCACTTCACTTAACATCGATTGCAGTCGAAAAATAACTATTTATTTATTTATTTACAAATCATAGCACTTACATTATGTGGATTATTACAACTGCGTTAGGATGCGCACTAAGTTTAGAACTTGGATCGCGTGACCTTTACAAACTAGTAATAATTAAATTTGTCAGACTCTAGTATGAAGTCTCAAAGTTACAAAAAAAGAAAACAAATAACAATAAGAATAATAATAACTACAAAAATTCACAATATCTAGTAATCTGTTTATAACCCCTAGTCTAGGAACTTAATCCCTTTGATGCAGCTGTTATTAACTCCTTTGTACATGCACTGTTCGTATTCATGATTAGATTCTAACATTTGAAGTCAAACCGTATAATTCATTTATAAATCAGGTCGCATGACCCGGGATTTGAACCCAGGACCTCAGAGGGATGATCTTCACACGCAACATAACGCCACCGAGATATTTTTTTATAATAATGCTTCTTGAAAGCGCGTCGAATTTTTCTGACAAGTACGTCATATTATTTGGTATTACAATAATAAATATAATTACATTGTATGGAAAATTATGAACGTTTAATATTCCTGATACTTAATCCATGAAACCTATTATAATTTCTTCTGGAATATTAGATAACTACAATTATAATTTATAGTTCAACACTATTATATAAAGCTGAATAGTTTATTAGTCTGAACGCGCTAATCTCAAGAAATATTGGTTAGAATTGAAAACATATTTTCTTGTTGGGTAGCCCATCATCGAGCAAGGCTATATAACATCACGCTATGACCGATATGATAATGGCGTACAGCGTGCATTCGCCTACATTTACAATCATAGTTTTCAATCATGAGAAAAGAAAAAAAAAATAGTGATATTAAACAGGCAAACACAACATGATCGGGTGGTCGTCTTTCAAAAATTACATTTCATTAAGATATGATATGATTATGTCAGATTAGAACTATAGAAATGTCATTATTATAAAAAAAAAAAAAAAGCATGTGAGGCATGTAACAAAGACATTTTAGGCAGTTAATTAATTACTAATGTATGGTGGGTCATTGTGTGCAGGACAAACTTTCCAAACCGTCTTATCATTAAGGTAATCAGATACAGTATAGTATCCTTTACACATTAATTCACGCTTAACATAACACTTGAATTTTTGTTTGGTCAAATTGGTAATTTCGAAGGGAATTTTATTATAAAACCTAATGCTATTAACTAAGAAAGATTTATTGGTTTTACAGAGCCTATGATTAGGGACAACCAATTTATTTTTATTTCTGGTATTTAGACTATGCAAGTCACTGTTTTTAATAAAAGTACTAAGGTTTTACGGACTTACATTATATTCTGAAAAATATATTCGGCCGGCAAAGTCAGTATATTCACCTCCTTAAACATTTGCCTAAGGGAATCATGAGAGCGAAGGTTGTAAATAGCTCTAATCGCTCGTTTCTGCAAGATAAAAATGGTCTGCAGATCTGCAGCAGAGCTCCACAGAAGAATACAATAGGACATAATGCTGTGGAAGTATGCAAAATACACTAGCCTTGCCGTAGCCACGTCAGTTAATTGTCTAATCTTCCTAATAGCAAACACCTGGCTCTCATATCAAACACCTAATTTATTCTTACATGTACTTTTATTTAAATTGCAGTTTTTTGATAACGTGAAGTAGTTTTATAAAGGAAATGTAAAACACAATGACAATAGAAATGTAAGAAAACTGTGAACTATTTAAAGTAAAATCACCAGCTTCTTGTCAGAATTGTAAACATTATTTTTTATGTGCCTGCAGAGTCAATCATATCTGTATACACGTATCTAGTTTTACGCACCTTTGAATCTTTAAATCAGAGCATAGAGATATCTCAAAACTGTAGATTCATAAAGTGTTAAAGATCTCTTTCATTAAGGAGGTCCCCCAGCAAAACATCGCGCTAACCATATTCGAAATTTATAATATTATCATATTTCTACAATATGTTATCATTTTTTTAAATTTTATTATAAATTGAATTTTTGTTTTAATTATGTTATAATCAAAAAGAACTATAATTTATTGGTATATCTATGCACATTCCCGCCTGTAGCTCGAGCGCCAAGAATGTATTAAATTAGTACACAAGGTCATTTGCTCGGGCCTTAACAAACAGGCGATCGCAGCACCTCTGTAACGCGCGTTTGACGCGCTTTTGCACTACCTTTGTATATAAACATAACGTCTACTTAGGTTTCATCAAAAAATACGGACGTAAAATACCACAACAAAAATCGCACTAAGTTTAAACGACAAGACCAACTCTACTGATTAGCATAGCGATAAAAGCAAGACATAAAAATAAAACATTAAAATGATATAAGTTTGAGTCTAGACTTGTGTAGGTGATCACTTGATTTAGTCTGTTATTTGACAAAATTACTTCAAAAGAATTATATTTATTTCGGTAAATAGGAGCACCCTGTAGACATCATCGAGGATAACCAGGTATATTTTTAAATCATTTTTATTAATCTCAGCAAATGATGGGGTCATTGTACCTGATGAAACTTAGGCTAGGGTCGAGATGTGTCAACTGATGTGTGATGGTTACCCTCGCCGGTCGAAACAATTATGTCGGCCTGTCTGAGAATATACACAGGCTGATCCCGGAACGCGACACAATGACGTGGGCCACTATGGCAAGTTTTAGCTCCTTGTTACAGTTGTCGCTATCCGAGCGGATATAAAATATATCCTACCATCAACAAATTATTATTCGTGCTAAGGGTACAGATATTATATATATCAATATGTAAATATAAGTAAACACAAGTGCGCGACACCGTGAAATTAACGCTCAAACATGATAGATATGAAATTAAAGAATAAAAATTAAGTCAATACTTGTGTTAGAGAAAGCGGAACATTTTGGTGTTTCGTTAATAACCATGAGTGAAGTGGGCCTAGTAAGACCAATGAAAAATTACATCGTATTAATCATGACATGGCGAGTGGCGAAAGCTTAGTTGAGTATGTAATGGACTACCGAGGCGAATGTCCGCAGGTTCGAATCTCAAGGGCTCACACATTTGACTTTTCTAAAAAAATATGTGTGTATTCTTTGTGAATAATAGCTTGCTTTAACGATGAAGGAAAACATCGTGAGGAAACTTGCATACTTGAAAAGTTCTCTATAGCAGTTTTGAGGGTGTGTGAAGTCTATCAATCCGCATTAGACCAGCGTGGTGGACTAAGGCCTAATCCTTCTCAGTAGACGGGGAGGCCCGAGGCCCAGCAGTGGGACAGTTATAATACAGGTCTGTTGTTATTATTATTATGAAAAAAAAAAGGCCTATTAACCCCAAAAGGAGTCGAAAGAGGCGCAACTGATGCACCTACTTTCCACCGTGTGTATTCCAAATACAAATAAAAATATAAAAAAAATATTCGATGTAATTACTTCCCTAGAGCAAGATTAATATAATTAACAAAAATGATCTCATTTCCCCTTTATCCTCTTGAATAAATATCCAGCAAGGTCAATTAATATATTATCACATTAATTGAATTATTTGCGCAGATGCAATCTTTGTCATTGTAAATTGGCTATAGAGAAAAAATCGTATATAAAGATCAAGGTAAGAACATCAGACGTCAGACACCAGCGGAAACAGGTGAGTACATCTAAGGAAACGTTTCAAAAGTTATAACAAAATATTATATTATTCGTCATTTCATAGAATATTGTAATTAGAAAAAAACAAAATAAAAATAGATTTAGTGTTCCAATTTTAAATATTATTTGCTCGAAGGATGAAGTCCTTATAATTTTCCTAACGTAGTTCGTAATAAATTAATAAGATATTTTTTATCCAATTTTATTATTTTCCATCCCATTATCAAAAGAATCCAGCTTGTCATATCGGGCACAAATTTCACACTCCTGTCTAATACCCAGAAGAATATGCAGTATCACCGCTCGACCTAAGTTCAATTCTTTACTAAGGGTTTGACCTCATTGCAGCCATGTCTACATCCATCACGGAGTCCACCATCAGCAGTGTGCAGGGGGTCCAAGGGATGCTCACTGCAATCACAGCGTTGGGACTTACCGGCCATCGCTTCCCTGCTGGAGTTGATGTTGAAGGTAACTGTCTTATAGATTAAGTCTCGTGACACGTTAATCGCCTTTTCTAAACACAAAAAGACCAAAATGCTCGCGTGATGGTAAGCGCTACCCTTGCTCATAGAAAGCAGTATACGAAGAACTTTTTTTATATCCTTGTTTAAGTAGCTTTGTATGTTACGACTTTGGGTTCATTTAATAACTGCTGGTAAATATATTTTGACAATTGAGAAGACGAGTGTTTGATCTTCCGGTACCACAACTGTAAACAGTAACAATTCCAAAACTTCGAATAACACAGTACTGTATGCTTCAATATACATACAATTAGAAGCATCTTACCTTTTGTCTTATTAAGATTATAAACGCAAAAGTTTATAAAAGTGTTTGGATATTTGAATGTTTCTTAAAAATAAACGCAAAAACAGATAAATGGATTTATTTAGACGTTTAACACACACATAGACTGTTATTTACCTCGTTAATTTGCCTGCGTAGGAAAACATAGATATTTTTAATCTGCTTTTTTATTACTGGTAGGCCGCTCACATGTGAGAGTTCGCTTGCGTAGGTACTACCGCAATCTCTATTTCTGCTGCCGTAGTAGTCACTGTTGTGTTCCGGCTTAAAACATCGGAGCCAGTGTAACTACTACATATAATAAGAATTAACATAGCATGCCTTAGGATGACGATCGAAGTGGAATACCAAACAATATTTTGTAATTCAAGGTGTTGGATGGTGTTTCTGCTGTTTATAGGCGGCCGTATCGCTTATTATCAGCCAAACAGCAAGCTCGTCTCGTCATTCAAAGCAATATTAAATAAATTGGCGTTATCGATGTGGCATTACGATTTGCTACAGTGATTTAGGGACTTATAAAGCGGGAAGACAATATATTTAAATGACATCAAAAGATTAATTTTCTAAATATTTCCTTTTAGATGGAGCCGTATTTGACTTTTTGACCATCGGGTCAGGCGCGGGTGGCAGTGTTGTAGCTAGCAGACTTAGCGAAGATCCAAACGCGTCAGTACTTCTTTTAGAAGCTGGCCAAGTAGCACCCCTCGAAAGTACCGTAAGTATTCATTTTAACATCTCATTGATTTAAAACATGAGAATTGCTAGATGAACAAACTTGGCTTGCAGTAAAACTGCACACGAAGAAAATATGAACTACGACTATTTCTTGACAAAATAGATCTCGCATCTTCTTATTATATTGCTGTTAATTCTGAACACAATATAAAAGCAGTGAAATAATATGGCATATGATATTAGTATATTAAACCACTATCTAGTGATATCATCTTTGATACACATTTCATTCATTTTCTTGAGTGTAACGATGTAGATTTTTTTTAATATCAACATTTCGCATTGAACACTGAGTCATCAGTAATATTGGTGTATTTCGTCCTGATTTTAAAATTGTATAATATTTCATTTTGTCAACAGTATGTGGGATTATTCCCTGTCTTGGTGAACTCTGCTTACGACTGGAACGCCACTTCCACGAACGACAACTATGCCAACCAGTGCCTTCAGAACAACGTCGTTGAAACAACCATGGGCAAGATGCTTGGAGGGTCCAGTGGCCTCGACCACGTGATTGCAGTTAGAGCAAACAAATTTGACATGGAACGCTGGGCCAAAGCTACAGGCGACGACTCCTTTAACCACGAGAACATGAAGAAATACTACATTAATAGCGAGACTCTGAACGACAAAGATATCCTCGCAGAATACGCCTCCCATCACGGTACCAAGGGTCCCTTGCAACTAATAAGGGAGACAAGCGACAAAAACAAAGATATTTTGGAATCTTTCAAAGAACTCGGCCATGATATTATCTTAGACATCAATGCCGACCTTTCCCTTGGCTACACTGAACCTTTGCTACTTAAAACTGAAGAATGGAGGCAAAGCGCTGCGGAGGCCTATTTAGGAGCCGCCAAAAACCGACCCAATTTGTTTGTTCAGATGGGCGCTCTGGTAACCAAAATCTACATCAACAGTTCTAATGTAGCCACTGGAGTCGAGATACTGACCAGTGACGGTGTAACCAAAAGCATTTACGCTCGCAAAGAAGTTATTCTATGCGGTGGAGCAATCAAGAGTCCACAACTTCTGATGTTATCAGGTGTCGGACCTAAATCTCATCTTGAAGAGTTCGGCATCGAAGTAAAGGCTGATTTGCCCGTCGGAGAGAACCTTATGGATCACGTGTCAGCAATTGTTGGTATCACTTTAAAGGAATCTGATGAAAAAGTTTTACCCAACACCATGCAATTCCCTGTCCCGATGACGACTGGTTACGTGTCACTCGACGGCACTGAAGACCCCACATACCAATCAATTAATCTGTACTTCCCTCACGATAATGCTGGTCTTCTGCAATTGTGTGCATTTGCTTTCAAGTACAACAACACTGTATGTGAGGCGCTGTACAAAGCCAATACCGGCAGAGACTTACTTTTCAGTGTTATTAACCTGATGCACCCCGAGTCCTCTGGCTCAGTCCGTCTGAACAGCGTCCACCCTGCCGCTAACCCGACCATCAATCTCGGCCACTTGTCCAACCCTAACGATCTGGACAACCTCGCCAAATCCCTGCAAGACTTCGTGACTTTGTTAGATACTTCTTACTTCAAAAACATAGGTGCTAAGTTGGTTGATATCGACTTGACCTGCAATAGTTTGGACCGCACTAGCTTCGAGTTCTTCAAGTGCTATGCTAGATGGATGTCGGCGACTATGTGGCATTACAGCAGTACTTGTGCTATTGGTAAAGTTCTGGACAGCGACATGACAGTGAAAGGTATTCAGAATCTTCGAGTTGTGGACGCTTCAGCCATGCCTTACACCGTCACGGGCAATATCATATCGAACATCTATGCCATGGCGGAGAAAGCAGTAGAAAATATTAAGGCAAAATGGTGTTTAAGCTGATCCTGTTGTTTTGTGGTTATTTATGAATAAAATATTTTAAAAAATTAAGTGTTCTTATTATGTTATGTTTTGGGATAATCTATTGCTTCCTCATAATAAAAACCTTTAACATAGTTGATAGTATAGAGTTACTAATAGATGGAGTTATACATCGAAGACTAAAATCTCATTATATTATGACTCTCTAAAAATTAATTTATAATATGTCACGGTGAAAGTGACGTAGAGAAATGTATAATGCATATGTTGGTTATAATACGAATAAACCGTGCGAGCTACGGACTCTTTCGATTTATAATCTAAATATGATGCTTCAGTATGAATATTCTGGCTTATGAGTGATATTGTAGCCGTTGGCCATCAAAATGAGATAAAAGACAAGACAGAGGCACATGATATTAAGGAGAAAAATATTTTTATATTTTATAAAACTCCCTGCTGCGTCTTTAGTCTCTCTGAATTTTGAATGCGAAAAACTCAAAAACTACCGAAAGGATTTTGATAAAATTTGATATGGAGAATTGATGATAAGTTTGAAACCCTGGGGAGGACATGCATTTATCCTAGTAAAGCTTTCACGCAAGCAAAGCCACGAGCAAAAGCTAATTTATTATGAACGACATGCACGCGTGTAACGTGACATCTAAGCGCAAATAATACAGATATAATTTTGGAAAATAAAATTTAAGCCAATATTTACTAGAGAAAAGCAAAAATACTTGGTGTTTCGTTAATGTCAACAGTATGAAGTGACGTGGGGTTTGTAAGACCAGTAAAAGAAATGGTAAACATAGTTTTTGTACTCCGAGGGATAAGCAGAGGTACAACTAATATACTCACACTTTGCCGCGCGTAATGGTCTCATAGCATAATATATATCAGGAACTAGATCATATGTCGGGTTAGTTTTTCATGTCAAAGAATCCACTATTTTTGTTCGACCTGGAAATCTAACCTATTAGTTTAGTTTGGAACACGAGTATACTTAAATAGGCTATTTACTAGATGAATAGCTAGGAAGTCGATACCATCTGGGAAGTGGTCACTTCTGCCCATAAACATCTACAAGATGGTAGTTAACATAGTTTTTTAACCGATCTGTATTGATATGGCCTTTGGCAGGTCTTATTATAATATATAATATACAACGTAATGACGAAACGAATACAACACGAGGTAATAGGTAGCATATTAATTTAAATAAAGTATATGGCTTAAAGCGGCGATAGCCTAGTTGGGTGTGGAACGGACTGCCGAGACCAATGTCCGCAGGTTCAAATCCCAAGGGCACACACCTCTGACTTTTCTAAAAAATCATGTGTGTATTCTTTGTGAATTTATCGTTCGCTTTAACGGTGAAGGAAATCATCGTGAGGAAACCTGCACATCTGAGAAGTTCTCTATAGGAATTTCGAAGGTGTGTGAAGTCTATCAATCCGCACTAGGCCAGCATGGTGGACTAAGGCCTAATCCCTCTCAGTAGTAGAGGAGGCCCGTGCTCAACAGTGGGCAAGTATATAATACAGGGCTGATATTATTATTATATGGCTTTGACATATTTCCTATTGAGACAATTTTCCAATTAGTGCCAACTGAATTTAAAATTTTACCAACCTCACTATATTAGGAAGTTGACTTTAATTTGTTTTATTCTAAAATAAATCAAAATTTTGTAAAGTCCAAAATATTTGATTTTGTTAATTTATTACAAGCTAAAAGAAAAATCCGTTTGATGATTAGTTACATTTGGTTTTGCGTTCCTCTAAATTTGTTCATGAGCGTGATTATAGATAACAATATAATTATCAGCTCAGATGTAATCTTTATCGTTATAGCTTACTAAGATAAATTGCTGTATAAAGATCATGCCTAAGATCAGACTTCATACATCAGGACACCGGCAGTAACGGGTGAGTACATGTGATCAAATTGAGATTTATGAATAATTTTTATCTTTTTACAAATTATCTAAACTTAAATGACGTGTTACTTCAAGGTTAAAGCTGGTAATAAATATGTTGTTCGGTTTATCGTTAAATCAGAGGCGCCTCCATCCTTGAGATGGACAACAGCTTGAGTAGTTTTTTCTTTCATAAGAGACCTTGCAATCTATACCAGGGGAAACCTGCAAATGGGATACTAGAATCCCCTAGCTTAGCGACTGCAGGAGCCCGAACGAGAGGGAATAATTTGGGGAGCGTGGAGGAGCGATCGCACCCTCTTTAGGATGGGTGTAGTGGAGAAAGAGGGTAATGTAAATGCCGAATGCGATCTTTGGTGCACGCTGTTTAAGTCAGTTTTTTTACTTTAATACTTCTCGGAAAAAAATATTAAAAATTCAAACCAAATTACGACATCCCGAATTCAGTACAAAACAGATTTAAATAGATTTATCTGATCTGATCTATACAGCAATGAATACGAGCATTACAGACTCCACCATCAGCACTGTGCAGGGGGGTGCAGGGGATCCTGACTGCACTGACGGCTTTGGGACTTACCAACTTCCGTTTCCCTCCTGCTACCAATCTTGAAGGTAAGATTTATGCGTGAAGACTTCAAGAAACAATCAAACGAGAAGAAAGTCGCTAATTGATAGGAAGCAACTATTGATAAACAGCAATACCGTCCAAAACATGGAATTACAAAGTATTGTATATTAGACGGTACGACATTACTTCTAAAACAGATTATCTGTATAGGGTAATTACGGTGGCTCAAGCCCCGTTTAAACCGAAACATAAGGATTTTCAAACGGAATAAACACAATGCTTAGAGCAATACTTACATAGCACCAGACGGATAATTTTGAAAACTGAATATTTATGATGTGATAAAATAAGAAATGTTTTGAAAATATATTTCCTTCCAGATGGATCCATATTTGACTTTGTTGTCATCGGTTCTGGTGCGGGCGGCAGTGTGGTAGCTAACAGGCTTACCGAAGACCCGAAAACGACAGTGGCTCTTATAGAAGCTGGTCAAGTCGCACCGTTCGAAAGTACCGTAAGTAATTATTTTAAAATGTATCTAATTTAAACCACTAAATTGTAATTTCCCATCGATATTTATCAATATTCGCTCCTTATTCTGTCATCACATAAAAATAAATACATTTTTTACCAGGTCATGGGCTTATTCCCTGCATTAGTGAACTCTGCTTACGACTGGAATGCCACTTCCACGAACGACCACTACGCAAACCAGTGCCTCCAGAACAACGTCGTTGAAACAACCATGGGCAAGATGCTCGGAGGTTCCAGTGGCCTAGACCACGTACTAGTAGTCAGAGCCAATAAATTCGATTTGGATCGCTGGGCTAAAGCCACTGGCGACGACTCCTTCAATTATGATAACATGAAAAAATACTACATTAAGAGCGAAACAGTCAAAGATAAAGACATCCTTGCAGCATACTCCTCTTATCATGGCACTGACGGCCCCTTGCAAATGACAAGGCAAACGAGTGATAAAAATATAGACATCTTGGCCTCTTTCAAAGAACTCGGCCATGATATAATCTTGGACATTAATGCTAACCTCACCCTTGGATATGCTGAACCTTTACTACTTAAAACTGAGGAATGGAGGCAAAGTGCTGCCGAAACATACTTGGGACGCGCTAAAAATCGACCTAACTTGTTTGTTCAGATGGGCGCTCTGGTTACCAAAATCTATATTAACAATTCTAATGTAGCCACTGGAGTCGAGATACTGACCAGTGACGGTACGACCAAAAGCATTTACGCTCGCAAAGAAGTTATTCTATGCGGTGGAGCAATCAAGAGTCCACAACTTCTGATGTTATCAGGTGTCGGACCTAAATCTCATCTTGAAAAATTCGGCATCGAAGTAAAAGCTGATTTACCCGTCGGAGACAACCTTATGGATCACGTGTCATTAATACTTGGTATCACTTTGAAAGAATCTAATGAAACTGTGATCTCCAGTCCTATGGCTTTCCCCGCGCCATCCACGACTGGCTACGTCTCGCTCGACGGCACCGAAGATCCTACATACCAATCGTTCAGTCTGGTCATTCCTCACGATAATTCCGGTCTTGTGCAACTATGTGTGTTTGCGTTCAAGTATAACGATACCGTGTGTGAGGCGCTGTACAAGGCCAATATTGGCAGGGACTTACTTTTTAGTGTTATCAACCTTATGCACCCTGAATCTTCTGGCACAGTCCGTCTGAACAGCGTCGACCCTACCGCCAACCCGACAATCAACCTCGGCCACTTGTCCAACCCCAACGATCTGGACAACCTCGCCAAATCCCTGCAAGACTTCGTGACTGTGTTAGACACTCCTTACTTTAAAAGCATAGGTGCTAAGATGGTTGATATCGACTTGACCTGCAATAGTTTAGACCGCACAAGCTTCGAGTTCTTCAAGTGCTATGCTAGATGGATGTCGGCCACTATGTGGCATTACAGCAGTACTTGTGCTATTGGTAAAGTTCTGGAAAGCGACATGACGGTGAAAGGTATACAGAATCTTAGAGTTGTGGACGCTTCGGCTATGCCTTACACCGCCACCGGTAATATTATAACAAATATCTACGCTATTGCGGAGAAAGCAGTAGAAAATATTAAGGCAAAGTGGTGCTATTCTGAACCTAGTTTCTAGATTTAAGGATGAATAAATTAATATACAACTTATTCGACAATATTTATGGTTTAATAAAAATTATCTGGTTTTGCATGAACTACAAATTCTCTATAACAGGAAAGATGCAACTACTGAATAAAAAAATACTCTTAGTATTCTAAAACCGGTTTCTTGTACATTACTATATATAATTACATCATTCCGTAGAGTTACCAGTACAAGGATTTTTAACGTTATCACTTCACTTTACGCGACTGGTTCATTGAACCAAAATGACTAAGGTCATGTAGACAGTAGGAAAACAATAGCCAAAAGATTTCCCACGATTTTTATACAAGAAAACTATACAAACCCGTTTCTAATGCAAAATAAACCCTATTCTCTGCGAAGCAGCCAACAAATTCGGAAAACAAGAAGCTGATTATTTTTACGTAGGAATTTAAGTCTTGTAACAAAGACGTAGAGACTAGTATTTATTGGAAAGAAATTTTGATTGGTTCTAACAAATACAGGTTACTTTGTTCCCACAAGAAATGCATCCACAATGTGCTGGAACGTTCTTAGAGTGGTAAAGGAAAGATTTCTGTTAATTTTATTTCTGATTCAATTTCTAGATTATATCGATGCGAGGAATAGGTGAGATTCAAGCTCTAACAATCTACTTCTAAGCATGATTTTATTACCTCTAGAATGTTGAAAAGTTCTAGAATGTTCTTGAAAAAAATTACAGCCCTGTATTATGTCCCACTATTGGGTACGGGCCTCCTCTTCTACTGAAAGATTAGGCCTCAGTCTATCAGCAGGCCTAGTGCGGATTGGCAGACTTCACATTCCCTTAAAAATCTTATAGAAAATTTTAAAGGTAGGCAAGTTTCCTTAAGATTTTTTTTTATTGCTTTGAATGACGAGACGAGCTTGCCGTTCGTTAATAGTAAGCGATACAACCGCCCGTAAACAGTAGAAACAAAGTATTGTTTGGTTTTCCACTGTGTTCGCTATCCTGAGACATGAGATGTCAAATGTTATTATGTCCAGTAGTCACACTGGCTACAATGTTCTTCAAACTCGAACACAACAGTGACTACTCACTGCTGCTTGGTGGCAGAAATAGACATTGCGGTTACTACCGTACCCAGGCGGACTCTCACATATGAGAGACCTACCAGTAGATATACATTGCAATGAACCAAGGCTATTTCTAATGTATAAATTTTAAACGAAACTGAACTTTATTTCAACCATATTTCAATATAACCGATTTACTTTTAATATGATATGCGTAGGCAATCTTTTATAACACAACCTTAATAGACTTTGATTCATGTTTTGCCTTCAGGGAGTGTGCGAGAGAGACAGACTATACTTGTGAGTGGTGGAGCGATAAGGACAGATTACAAGGTCGCGTTAGAGGGTATAGAATTTTAATATGCTTGCGAATGTACGCGTTTTGTGAAGCATTTTCTTTAGTTATGAGATTAAGGGATTTGTTTTTGCAAGTATATTTATATGTTTAGTATCAGGGTGGTATATTTTCAATAGCCACAGTAGAGTAACTTCACTGTAGTTGATAGTGAATGAAGTCCTGTCTAGATAAAGTACTTGTTAGAAGATGACTGTCGCTTGCCAGTCAAGACAATTATGTTGGGCTCGTAGAAACATAAACCTTTCCTTTTTTTTATATCTTTGAATGACGAGACGAGCTTGCCGTTCGCCTGATGGTAAGCGATACGACACGCCTCTAAATACAAAGTATTGTTTGGTGTTCCATTGCGCTTGACATCCTGAGACATGAGATGTTAAGTACTATTATGTCCAGTAGTTACACTGGCTACAATTTTCTTCGAACCGGAATACAGCAGCGACTACACAAAGCTGCTTGGCGGCAAAAATAGACATTGCGGAGGTACCTACCCGGACGGACTCGCACATATGAGAAACCTGCCACCAGTGCCCACCGGCCTGCCCGAAACGTAGAAATGAGTGCATTCTTTTGCATCATAATGTAAAGTTTTAAAGATATGTTTATGAGCAGTTGTGTGCTAATCGAAAAACTTCAAGTTAAAAAATATATAAGTCCTGATACCATTCCCGGATGAAAACCTTCACTTATCTATCCCGGCCGATACCCGAGTCCCTATTTATAATAGCTTTACAAAATCCATTGTTTATCTCTTTATTGTAAGACCAAAAAAATGGGTTTAAACGGTCCCATTTTCGATTACAAAGGAAATTTATCATTACCCAACAGATAATGTACGTTCTTTTGAAGTATATTGTTTGGATTTGATAATGCTTTGTAATTTTTAGGATATCATCCGGGTATAGGGATGAATGGTTTAAGTGACTTCCTTTGAAAATGCTTAGGCACGGCGCAGACGTTGTCAATATGTGCACAAAAATATTTTTTAAATTAATCGTCTAGGGTTTTCTTTTTAACTTTAAATTCGGAGCTTGGTCGTTATTGCACGACCAAATCGCTCCAGTCCGCTTTCACCGATGTTCACTCACTTTTCAATATTTCAAATATTTTTACAACAAAACTAAGTGAGTGCTAGTTAAGCTAGATAAATACATTAACAAATGTACGATAACTAGCAAATTTAATTAGGCACCGACTCCAAAATTGGTAACAGTATATAGGTAATGTTAAATTATTTTTTGGTTTTTGAAGGCGGTCTAATTTTTTTTTTTATTCGACAACGTTCCATATCATACTCATTGATTACAAAAGTATTAAAACATGTTATACATTACATGTTTCCTCACAAAGCCTAGTCATTATAATTGATGTTATAATATTAGATCGGAGTGACTGACCACTTTAGTCCCGGAAAAATTCATATTATCTTATGCAGCAATAAACTCAATTGTTAAAAACACGCGAAAATTCTGTTTACAATTTATATATAGGATGAATTGATAGGATTCCGAATAAGTCTACTAACGAAACGCTACTAACTGTTTGTGTATAAATGCCTTTATATTTCTTGTGGTAGGATATATTTTATATCCGCCTGGATAGTGACCACCGTACACAAGTTAAAACCAGCCATAGTGGCCCACGTGTGTCGCGTTCTGGGATCAGCCTGTGTATACCCGGTTCCAACAGGCATAATTGTAGCTGTCGAAGAGTAATAATTCTCGTCAGTCGACATTGTATTGGACCCCACTCCATCATCAGGTGCAGTTTGGACACCGTGCCATGCAATTATAAATAAAAAACTCAAGCCGTAATACATAGCAGCTATAATTATCATAAAATATGTGTTACTTTTCCCTCGGCTTTGTACGCATCAAAGGCTCCGACATAAAAGTGCACGTGTTTTATTAATAAATTATATTCACAAATTTTGAACCTTCAGTGATTCAAAACCTTTTCAAAACCATTCAGCGGCTGCTGTCTGAAGTTCTAACAAAAATCAGGTGTAGAACCTCAGGTTCAAGTTCACTTTGCCGAGCCTCGAAGAAAAAAATTGCAAAGCTATGTATTCATATGTATATAGTAAAATTTTAGCGGATACCTACTCAATTATAATAAAAACTAAAAGTACTGAATGATATTTGTTCGAATTCGGTTCGACCTAACCGATTTTTATATCAACACATGCCGAAATTTCCGCGGAAACTCTCCTTGTTTATTTTCCGCCCACGTTTGAACAGGATTTTGAACAAAAGTGAAATTTCTGTAATAAAATTGATGTATATCAATATTTGATGAAATTAAAACCGAGAATGTTTTATTTTATTTATATTTTGGATGTAAACGAGATCGGTTGAATGTTTAAGCGCCGCGCAGACGTTAATTTGCACTGAACACGACAATGGTAACAACGGCGCATTATATTCCAATTTCATTAAATTAATTCCATTAAATTTCTTTGACAGTCGCCTTAACTAAATTACTGTACTAATAATATATCAGCCCTGTATAACAAACTGTTCCACTGGTGGACAAGGGACTCCTCTACTACTGAGAGGGATTAAGCCTTAGTCCACCTCGCTGACCTAATCAAGTCAAAATTGATAACCTCAGGAAAATAAAAAACCTCGCTATATTTTGGTAAAATATGGAACAATTTTTTTATATTGAAAATGTTAATTCGAAAAGCAATAGTGGGGCCTCAAAGCAGATATTTTTATTTTCCTAGTCAGGCTATGTGAAAATTTATCATCTAGGAGTTAACAAAGAACGAAATGTTTTCACTTTAAAACTGGGCTAGAACTGCAGTCGGGAACACTGACATTTTATGTAGATAAAAGTCAGAGTTCTGAGATCATATAGAGCGGACATCGGAAAGATTTTCATACAAAAATTTTGCGCTTGTGATGGTTCCTCAATCTACCGCGAAATAGTATAACTTCATATTTTTTCCATATCGTGATTTGCACGTTTTTAATGCGAATTTTTGCATATTTTCTGTAAATATGTTATTTTTGTATTAATATCTAACGACGCTGTGACATCTTATCACACGGATATTTCAAATAAGACATCGACATCTTATAAACTGGTAATAACTTTTGGAGCTTTCTAAATAAAAATACAAATACTTTTAAACCTTTTGCCGAGGTGGCGTAGTTGTATATCGGTACGACTGCAGTGCTAGGTTTGGTCCCCGGATCAGGCAAAGTGATACTGAGTTTTCTTCTCAGTATTAGCCCGGTGCCTAGGATTTATGGTGATTGGATCGCCCCTTATAACATCATGGGACGAAACACACCACAGAAAATGGGTGCACCAGTTGCGTCTCTGTCTACCCCTTCGGTGATAAACGACGTGTGTGTATTATATAAACAACTAGAATTATTCATAAAGAATAACTAGTCTTTATTTTCTAATTCCTGTTATGAAATCGCATAACTCAAATCATGAAAATAACACTGTTATATTTTCAAACATACACCATTGAATATACGTTGTAACGAGTAATTCAGAAGACAAAATACGAGGAAATGAAAAGGTGCCGAGGGATAATGAATAATCTTCATCAGACGGTGCCTCGGGCGGGCGCTTTCCTCTTTTTACGTAGCTCGTTAGGAGTCTCCCGGGCCAGCAAGTACAACAGGCCGGCATAATTCTCACAACTCTACATGCCTTAGTTGGTATTGCAGATTGGTGCAGAGGATTCAATTCGGGTCGGTAATTTAGTTACTCGGTATAAGACCACTATGGAATCTTACCTTACTACTCTTACTAAGATAATTAATGCGAATCTTGTGAAAATGTTTGAATGTTTGTTAAAGGTAAAAGCAGAAACAGCTGAACTAGTTAGAATGAACTTAATCACGCTGATAGACAAGTGCAGTATTTGCATCCGTAAATATTTTTTTAGGTATTTGGCGCTAATTGTGCTATTGCTACAGTGATTTAGACACTTTTGTTGCAATAAAGGCGTTTGACAGGGGCTAGGCCGCGGGCAAAACTAAGTCTTTAATTGGCACACACTAAGACAGAATAAGGTGAAAAACGATTGCAATATTTAATAATTTTCCTATATTTCTGAAATTAGAGATGAGACGGAAGAGATTAAATCAAAGAGTTTTAAGTAATTAACTACCACTAGTATTCTGTTTAATGTCTTCATATAAACAACTTTATTTAAGTAATAGTTAAATATTCTCATGTACCTTGACTTAAGTGCATCTATGTTCACCTACGTGATGAATAAAGCATTTTAGTTTATTTATTTTTGATTAAATGAATGTGTGTGTAATTTCATTCATAAAACATTTACAGCATATTGTTCTAAATTCTCTGCCAACCCAAAACCGTTTCCGTAAACTACTAAAATTCCATTAAAAATATAATATCAAAGCAACATCAAAAGATGAGCTTTCAAAAGAAAAAAAAGCTAATGAAATCGTGAAAAGCCTCACGTTCGGGCAATATTTTTCATTATTGGATAAATTTCAGATGTAGGCCCCTAATAGTTTCTACGTGATACCCTCGTCTCCTATGATTTCAGACTGAAATTATACGTTATTCGTTCAGAATTTCGTATTTCATGATTTAACAATAAGTTTGCCTTTGTCAAGATATTCGTCGGAGAGTTAAGGTAGAGCTATTATTGTAATTCCAGTAATTGTGTGGAAGTGTACTATTATCTCTTTCGTGTCTTCGTTTCACCCTTTTATCTAAATGAAATGAAATGAAATAATTTATTTGAAACTATAAAATGTTATACATTATTTAGATTCCGTCAATATTAACTCTACCACCAGTTCGGAAAGCAGTTCGCACCAAAGATGAACGGGCAAGACACTCTGGTGTTGCTCTTTTCAATATCAGTTTGAGATATAAACTACAGTACACGATACACAGAAAAGAGAAAAATTACAATTGCTTCATTTTTATTACTGTTTAAAGCAGTTCAGTTTTTTTTAAAGTGAAAGGGTAAAGAAACAATTAGATCGGTTAATTTCAAAAGACATTATAAATGGGTAAGCAGAGGTGTAACAAAGGCACCCACTTTTTGGCATGTGATTTCCATCCCATGATGCGACAGGAGAGGAGACTATCGCCATATCATATATAAAGCAGAAAATTCAATATTACTTTGCCCGTCCTGGGCTTCGAACCCCAGACCATAAAGCGGTGGTCAAACCATGCACGCTATACATCTATGCCATTGAGAGAGTCTGTTGTTTTAAGGGTAAATTAATATGACTAGTCATGTAAATGTTGTCATACAAAGATATCCACCTATAGAAAGATGTACTTCTGATGCACGCTCTAATTATATGGACAGTTAATGAATATCATTTTTAAACAACAACCATGTAAATAAATAAATAAAATGCTTTATTCATCACGTAGGCGAACATAGTTGCACTTATGATAAGTCAAGGTACATGAGAATATTTAATTATTATTTAAATAAATTCGCTTATATAATTAAAGACATTTTTGGACAAAAAATAAATATGTAAAACATAGAATCTCAAAGGTAACCTGTTAGAAAAAAGCCTGTCATGCGTTAAATCATGTGAATATATTTACAATAGGTAGGTATATAAAATAAACAATACTTAAATGTTCTTTAAAAAATTCTATAAGCTTAATGTGGCTCTCTCAGAAAACTTTTAACTAAAACATCTACATTTATCTCGAAAATAAATGTCCCGAGTAAAATAACAGGTGAAAAACTGAAAATTATTTTTAATCCCTTATCATGTAATGGGTCCATTAAATTATATTAAGGGGAACATTTAAATAACAACACTACATTAAGTAAGACGATAGCATCAGCGTTTCCTTCATAGACCGCATCTAATAAACACCCCCGAAACGCGACCCCTACTTATATTCGAATGGTTCTCGAACGCTTGTCGAAAGTGATTCGCGTTTGAGATATTTGGATTAGGTATAGATGGTCTATGATTTGAAATTCTACAACTAAAATGCAAGTGATTCGAGTTGGGTTATCCGTGTTGGTGTTACTACCATAAAACTGACGAAAAATGGCAGCTTTACAGTTATGTTTCGTATTAATTGTGAAATTCCCTGGAGTCATATAAACTTGAAATTAAATTATTTTTCGGATTTTAACGGTTTTATATTATAATTTTCTCGAAAAGTTTCGAAGACTGCAGCCTTCCTGGCCTTGTGGTTACTGGACGGACTGAGGTGTTGCTCATCCGAAAAGTTGATGTTACAATATATACTTACATTTTACAATAATACAATTAATTTATATTTTTAGCTTAGGTCCTATACATTTCTTCCCTCTGCCTAAAACAGGAGAGAAAAAATAGGTCTTCTTCAATCTACCTAAAGATCATGAATTCAAAAGCAAATTATCGCTATGTGATGTTTTATATTACACATACTCGTAACAACATTTCATTCATACGTATTTCATTGCATTATATGTGGTTAGGCTGGTATGCCGTAATGTCACTACTTTAATATTCGTCAAATAAGTATATGTATACGGAATACATTAATATTACGTATTCCTAGCTACACGAATAAAAAATAATTGGAAAAAAAATCACAATCGAGAACCAACAGTAACGCGAAGGCAAGCAGGCTGGATAAAGAGATTAGAGCCGACACAACGTGTCGAAATGAATCATTGCGAAGGAGATAAACTCACGATACGGAGGCGCGCCAGTCAGCGAGTTTTTATAGTAGGGGAGACTGAAATGAGACTTGCAGTTCAGCGCGTTGAATTTTAAACGTGTTTTAAGTTGATACAAGATTACTATTATTCAAGATTCGATTTGGAGTTTAAAGTAGTTTTTTATAGAATTGCGTGAATTTCGTCTTGAACTCAACGATCAAAAACAAAACTGTATTACCACACCAAATTTTCGAACTCAAGTGCCATTGATTTTGAAAGCGCGTGGCTTCCCCGAACCATTACTTATTGAACAGCAGAACTTGCAAAGAATTGCAATAACGCATACAAAACTCAAAAACGACACACAAAAACAGTATCTCAATTGACATTAATAATATACAAGGTTTTGTTTCGATCTGACTGCCTCCACGTATTTGTATTGCATGGGCGGTACGGCAGCGCTCTGAGGTCCTGGGTTCAAATCCCGTGTCGGGCAAAGTGATATTTAGGCTTTTCTACTCAGTATTAGGCTGGAGTCTGGAATTTGTGCCCAATATGGCGATAGGCTCGCTCCCTACAACATCATGGGACGGAACACACTTGGCGAGAAGAGGCTGTCCTGGTTATGCCTCTGCATACCCCTTCGGGGATAAATGCGAGATGTGTGTTGTTTCGAACTCCGTCTGTATTAAAGCTCATGTGCTTTACTATATATAGAAGCTCTCTCACTCAATAATGTAGCTTCCTAGTAAAAGAATTTTCAAGATCGACATTTATTACACAGATTCTCTGCAAATTTACGTTTTTGTGATGCAGTTCCAAACCTCAGATTTTTTTTCATAAAAACAGCCTGGTTGTGTACCACTCAACTCGTGTTAGGTTCTCAGTTGAGCAACCTCGTTACCCGCAAAGCCTCCATACAATCCGTTAGTCACAAATAAGCTCCATTTCAAAAGCACAACATTCTGAGAAGCTTATTAAGCTTGCGAATGCTTTTTGAAATGAAATGTTGGCATAAAATGACCTAGATTTAAAAAGATAGCGACACCTTGTTGAATTAGTAAAAGTTTGAATGGTTTATTATTATGGATATAATTTATAAATATTTTTTAATTAAAATAAAAACAAATCTCATTAGGCTTTTATCCCTGAAGAGAAGGCCAGAAATCCAAGCAGGGCCAAAAGGAAAGCCAGAATTGAAAGCAAGATTAGTCCGTCATGTATGTCCCACATCGATGTCGTAGAGCAAGTAAATTAAAATAATGAGAAGCGGTGATAGCCTAGTTAGGAGTGGAACGGGCTGGCGAGATGAATGTTCGCAGATTCAAAACCCAAGGGCATACATCTCTGAATGAAAACATTGTGAGGAAACCTGCATACCTGAGAAATTCTCTATAGGAATTTTAAGGGTTTGTGAAATCTACCAATTCGCACTAGGCCAGCGTGGTGCACTAAGGCCTAGTCCCTCTCAGTAGTAGAGGAGGCCCGTGCCCAGGAGCGGATCAGTATATGATACAGGGCTGATATTATTTATATTTATATAATTATATTGACTTTTTATAAATACAATAATGTTAGTATACAAATTATTTTAGATATATTTTATATTTTTATGATAGAGAACTAGTAAATTATTTTAATTTTTCAATTTAAATCAATAAGCACATCATTCGCCTGTAAGTAAAGCGAGAGAGTTTGAGACAAACAACTGGAACTTTGTACCACGTGGCTCGGTGACTGACGTCACAGTCATCCTGAGATATTAAATATTAATATTATATTAGCCACGTCCTTCCAAATAAATACAACAGTGCTTGAATATTACTGTTTGGCGAAAAGATGAAGCGAAACTCAAGTTTATGTTAAGTTTTCCAGCATCAGCGAGATTGCCAGATATACTACAAATCCCCTTCGAATTCCCAATCCTCATTCCTTTCCTTAAAAGTCGGTAATGCACCCAATATTAATCGTATTGTGGATTTGCGGCATTATGGTACCCATTTGGCTTCTTGCATCAAAACTGAGTTATTGTGTTTGTAAAAAAATAAAAAATTCCCTTTTATTTATTACTAGCTTCCGCTCGCAGCCTCGCCCGCGTGGAGTTCGGACTTCAAAAATGGAGGAGGTTCTCAATTTGTCGGGATGTTTTTTTAAGTATGGTGGTATGCAGGTGATCCGATTGTCCTGTCAGGGTCTGATGATGGGATCCTGGTGAAATCGAAGGAAGCTTATAGCATGATTCAGTATTCACGCGTGATTGCTTATTATTAGCGTATTTCATGTATAACTTTGGTGTTTCTATACCGATTTCTATGATTCTTTTTTATGGAATATTTAATAATGTTAACTTTTTAATTAGGGATGACTGAGAGTGTTATAAACGTAAGAGTAGACAAATATAATGAGAAAGCTTCGAACTGATAAGCTATCGGGAGTTACACGTGTTATTGTGAGTCAACCATAAAAGATAGACATATGCTGTCGTGGGATATTTTTTACATAATTTTAAGGAGAACATTTCCGTCATATATGATTTCTGCGTAGCTTTAACCATTAAGGTTGCACACGCGACGGAAGCTTAAAAAATGGAGTAACTTCTCCCGTTTTCCCAACATTTCCCTTCACTGCTCTGCTCCTATTCATTGTAGCGTGATGAAAAGTATACTATAACCAGCACAGGAGTATGACAAATAATTGTACCAAGTTTCGTTAAAATCCGTCGAGTAGTTTTTGTTTCTATAACGGTTATACAGACAGACAGACAGACAGACAGACAAAAATTTTAATAATTGCATTTTTGGCATCAGTATCGATCCCTAATCACCCCCTGATAGTTATTATTTTGGAAATATATTTCATGTACAGAATTGACCTCTCTACAGATTTATTATAAGTATAGATGTATAGACGTACCAAAGGGGAATATAAAGCCAGCGAATCAAACTTTAACAACTCTTTTAACCAATTTGTGGAAGACAAACTAACACAACTACCCGTTAAAATCTAATCAAAAGCAAACTTCATCCTAAATCAATAAAAAGGAGGCGGAAACCTAATTTTCCACTGAAAGAATCAATCCTGTAAATGTATTAGTAAACTATGAATACGACTTCACTCGCAACGTGACCTCGTTTGGTGAAACAAAGCATTTTACAAACTTATATTTACCTCTGTGAAAACACCGTATCCTTTTAAGTGTTAGACGCAAACTCTTCACGAGGCGCAAAAAACGTTTGTTACTTTTAATCTCGAGGAAAGTCGTATCGTGTTCGAAATTCAAAGTCGCTTACGACATTTTGGAACACAAGATTTCGTTCCCGCAAATGAAATCCGTCTGGTACATAGCACGAATGCGGCCAGGTTAAAGGATTTTCGACTTTACCCCCGACGGATAAGGTTAAGCTGTGTGTAAAGACAAGTTTGCGAGATGAGACGAATTGGATAGAGGACCTCGGTTTCAATCATTGAAGACATAAAATTTGGCACATTTCGCTTTGTTTTAGATTGGGTACAGTATTGTCTTTCTTTAAACATTCGGAACTTAGAAAATAGTTTTCAACTCCGATCTGCTCGTTGGAATTGGTTTTTGTTTCTGTGAGTGATATTATTTATTTCTCAATGTTTTTGGTCAACGTCGAATATTTGAGTTCTTATTTTATGAATTAAGAAAGTGTTGCTTGTGGATTCGTATACATGAGAAACGTTTCCCGCTAAAAGTCTCTAAATCACTGGAGCGATACATAACGCCATTTGTCCGACGCCAGCGCTATCTACTAAAACATTGATAAAAAATCTTTTCTACGAGAGCAAATTATTGAGATAAAAGTAGTATATGACGTGTTAATACAAGTTATGGTCGATGTGCCAAAAATGAATAAAATTCGTTTTTGTTTACTTCTAACAAACATTTTAAAGTAAGTAAGATTTATATTGACTAAATAATATTATTTCGTAGAGTATAGGAATAAAAGAATTATAAAATAAGGAGGATTTAGAACTCAACGCAAGGAGAAAATACTACTGCTTAGGCAAGCTAAGCAGTAGTATTTTCTCGCTATTTGCCACAATTATTAAACAATAGCAACTCCAGAACATTGAAATATACACGGAACTCCAAACACCTCTCCTGAATTTAACAAAAAAAAAATTGTATAGTGACCTGGGACTCGAACCTTCTTCCACACAATAACTAACAAAAACGATATCCATTTCTGATTTAGATAACTCACAATACAAAGCATTTATTCCAAAACCATTACATTTATTGAACTGTCTTCCGAAAATATACGAGTATAGAAACTAAAGGATATCCCTAAATCTTAACTGAACGCAGGCTAACTGGACTTTGGACTCTACAATAGCAAATGTTTGCTGGATTTTGGTCAGTATTACTCTTATAGCAAGTATTTCATCGATGGTGAACTCAATTGCCCATAAACAAGACCACATAAAATTTAATTTTAATCTTTAAAATTTAATTCACATAAAATTTAATTCTCATTGTATGTCGGATCTCATATAGCCAGTATATAAGCTACATTTTCTTTCAAACCATTATAATCTACACAGCTATTAGGCTGTAGAAATGCATACCAAAACCACATCACAAATATCTAGCGATCCTAAACGTCTCATGTATTATAATATCGAGGACTTGTAATTTATAATAACATTGGCTACTTTGTCCTTCAAACGACGATAATACTATTGGTTGTATAAAAAACATCAGAGATATATCATGAATTGCCATTTATCGCGTGAGACTCTTAATTATACTTAAAACCTACAAGAACCAACTATCTCTTCAAACAAAGACCTCGCCTATTCGCGAACCTAATAAAAGTACATAGATCAATAACAGGATAATGTTAACTTAAAATCTAAATATTTTTAATCTATATAAAAATGCATCCCTATATCCCTTGGTTATGCCATCACGCGTGAACGGCTGGACCGATTTCACTATTTTTTTTGTTGTGTTTGTTATTGTCAGGAGAAGGTTCTTACAATAGAAAAAATGCGCGGCAAATTAGAAAACTTAACGAAAATATTAATTTTATATAACTGTCAATTGTTTGAAATAACTGTCAGCGATTGACAGAATGCGCGCTGCAAATTCATAGTTAAGACGGGACAACGTCTGTCGGGTCAACTAGTTTATATATAAAATAAAATTCCGAAAACAATTACATTGAACTGTCTTGAAATACGAGAGGAGGAACTAAAAGATTTCCTCGAACCTGACTCTACATTTCTGTCCCGAAACTAGCTTCCAGTGCTGACGTAGGACGTTTTTAAAATGGCCGCCGAAAATCTAAAATTTCGACGGGACTAGAATTTCACGTTCGGCGATTGATTTCTTTTAATAAAGATATTACATTTTATCTCAGTAAAGTCGCTTATTTAGTCTCACAGCATCGTATGCAATGACGATGTGGAAGTTCAGTTCGATTCTCAGGTCGGGTAATATTTTTGGTTTTTCTAACATAATTGACCCAGGACTGACCAAGAAAGGAGTCAGTAGGCAAATAGGATGTAAAAACTAAGCTGGATCCATTTTGCAATATACTCAAAAAAAGTATGTTGCTCTGATCTCGTATTATTGTGGAGTAATCGCAACTAGAAAAATATAAGTATTATTATACATACACCCAGATTTGAGAGACAATAGTGGCCCACATAAGTATGTCGCGATCTGGGATCATCCTGTGCTTTCAAACAGGCCGACATAATTGTGTCGACTGGCGAGGGGTAATCATCTCTCGACAGTCGGCACTCTCAGGACAATACTAAACTTATCATTAGATGTAGTGAGGTTATTTTGCCGTAACAAAAAGAGATAAAGGTAAAGAAATGATCAATAAAACTAGGGCAATCGAAAATACGTCTTGTCAAATAGATATTACGCTATTGATTTCCGCTTTAGAATCATGCAACTTAAGATTTAAATTCGTAGTTCAGTGCCACGCAAAGAATTCCTCGTATAATTTACTACCAGGAATGTGTCTTTGCGAGCGACACTCGCCTTTGCCATAAAAATACTGTTTAAATAAAAACAGATATGCCAATATTGACTCTATCCATCCCTCTCACACCGATCACAAATCGCCGCGTGCCATCTCTTTCTATCCTAAATAACCACCATATACAGGGTGTAATAAAGATACTCGCAAAGATAATTCCACCCCAACGTTATAAAGGGTGATACAATAATGTTCAAATTGAAACATCCGTATTTAAGGGGAAGGAATTATGTACCGCTTTTATTGCCTCTCGCGAGCTTCGTGCGAAATGATCGAATAAATTAAGGGAATTGAGAATATCCATTATGTACCGAGATTATGTGTAAAGTGTTTGAGTGAATTGAATGTACCCTTGTGGATATTGTGGTAGAGTCCAAAATTGCATAGCTGCAACTGTAGAGTCTGTAGAGTGGTATTTTTGTTTGCATTGTGAACAAGTCGACTTACGGGCCGGGGCTTTACGGAAAACAGCCATCCAGCGGCACCTAAACAGTTTTATTTCATTAACACAAGCTAACTAACAAATGCACCACATATTTTGTGATATGAATAATTCCAGTATATTTCAACATCTGAAAAATCATAGGCATGCTAAAAGAAAATTACTCATAAAAAGGTAGAGTTTAAAAAGAGAATGTCATATTTGTAATATCAGAAATATTTCCAACCGTAACGCAGCGCCTAATAGAGAATTTTTCAGACTTGCAGGTTTCCTCACGATGTTTTCCTTCACCGTTAAAGCAAGCGATAATTCACAAAGAATACACACATATTTTTTTTAAAAAGTGAGAGGCGTGTGCCCTTGGGAAATGAACCTGTGGACATTCGTCTCGGCAGTCCGTTCCAGAAACAACTAGGCTATCGCTATTAAGAATTTTCGAGGGTGTGTGAAGTCTACCAACCCGCACTAAGCCAGCGTGGTGGACTTAGGCCTATTCCCTCTCAGTAGTAGAGGAGGCCCGTGCCCAACAGTGGGACAGTAAGTATATAATACAGGGCTGATATTATTATTGTATTATTATATTATTATTAACGCAACACCAAGCTATCACTCCAAATTGGTGTACAGTAAACATTTAAAATACCATTAACATTGACTTTATATTTTTACTATAGGATTGACGAAGGCTGTTCGTTTTTTTCTTATTTGGCAATCTATATATAACTTTTATGAGAAGATTTTTCCTGTCCAAGATACAGTGAACACTAATTCAGAAGTAATGACATTCAAAATAATATTACATATGATTAATAATTGTGCCAATTAAGATTTATTTATAACTAGCTTTTGATCGCAGCTTCACTCGCGTGAAGGAGTTTTCCGGGATTTTTTTCCGACTTACTTGGTATCTATCGTTATATTATGACCAAATTACATAAAATCATTACAAATTGTAGTCTATGTGTTATTCTGATGTATAATCAATAATACTGTAAAGTTTCATCCAAATCTGATCATTATTTTTTTCATGAAAGAGGATCAAACATACATACATCCTCACAAACTTTCGCATTTAAAATATTAGTAGGATTATTAATAAGTTTCATATATTATTTCAAGTTAAAAACACTCAATCATTTCTTGACACTAACCACTATTATCCAACAATACGACACATCTGTTAAGACGAAATCCAGATCAGCAGATTCGACCCCATCTAGGGGAGAATGCGTTAGACCGAAAACATTCGATTTAAGCGGATAAATTCGTAATGTATGCGAGGGGAGATCGCTTGTCTTTAACGACGTTTTTATGTTTTTGACGTGTGTTATGGATTAATTAGATGGGGGACATTTGGATTACGATTATCTTATAGTTTTAAAGATGTGGATATTTGGAAGATGTAAACGCAAAAATTGCTGAACGGATTTGGATATTTCAAACTCCTCCCTATCTTACTATTTGATTAATTTGATTGCAGGATAAAGACAAATTAGTTTTGAGACTCACCGGGCTTCACCCCTTGGTGTCATACAATGCCACTGGTGATCCTAGCTTATGGCGGTTGTAGTTATGGTAAAGCCCGGAAGTCTCTGAACGTTTTTGTATAGAATTTGACTTACATATAGATCATATCCATTGTTAATATCCAAGCTTCTTTATATGATGGAAAAATGCACGAAGCCCTATCCAATACCTATATTATTGTATTATTCAATAATCAATAAGGTTGTAATGAAACTAAAAACTAAATTATGTGTAACGTAAATAAATATATCAGCATTAAATTCGGTATCTACGAAGTGATGAATAGCTCTCAGCAACAGTTCTCAAGTTGGAACCGCTTGCCTTCGTCACACCGACTCGTAATAATATATTTACTAGAGTCAGACACTTTTAGAGCAAAATATAAATAGGTGTTATTAAGAAAAGCGTAATAAGCCATTATAACATAGTATTATTGAATTCTGCTGTACCTCGATTTAAAGGCAATAGTGGGTGACATCGGAAAAATAATTTTGATATTAAAAGAGATTCCGCAGATTCTTTCACAAAAAAAAATTAACCAACCTTAATAACACATATTCGATCAACAGCAATATAATATGGTACAGTTATTGCATAGAATAAATATTTACATCACCTCATGTCTTACAATGGCGAGCGCAGTGGAATAACAAACAACACTTTGTAATCAGGTGTTGGATGGTGTTTCTGCTGTTTACGGGCGGTCGTATTGCTAACCATCAGGCGAACGGCAAGCTCGTCACGTCATTCAAAGGAATAATATATATAATGCAGACTAAATATTGTTTCCTTGAACATTGTAAATTAACCTCTTCGGTTAACTTGTACTATAATATTCAAAGTAACAGCCAAACTGATACACTACAGTGTAACAGAGTACCAAACGATGTAACATGCATTATTGCGAACAAAACTCTGCGATTTGGGGACAGATCTTACATCTCCAGCTCATCGCAATGCACCCTTCAACTGAATGAGAATATTTTGCTCATATCTTCCCTTAGTACTATTGATTAAGGAAGGGTACAAACACGCATGCTTTTTATTCCAGAGGAAGGCAGGGACACAACTAAAACGTTAGAGTTGTTTTTATTTATTAAAAACTGATTGTTGCTCGGGACTTCGCCTGCATGAAAAGCATTCCCTTATAATCACTAAATGATTGTAGCAAATCATAGTAATATCTTCCTTAAAAGACTAGTTTAATAATCCAATATTTAACGGGTTAAATTACCAGGATTACAAATAGCCTATATCTGAATCATAGATATTTAGTTTACAAGACTAGAGTTTATTATTAATAGATTAGATGTTAAGCCTCATAAAGCAGTGATTATGTTGGCAAAATGTGTATTGACTGTAATGGAGATTATCTATTACTATATACTAAGCCGCAAATTAGTAGAAGAGATAGCTACTACCTAAGAGACGTTTAGAACTATTAGCTTTTTTTATGCTTTGAATGACGAAACGAGCTTGCCGTTCACCTGATAGCAAGCAATACGACCGCCCATAAACAGTAGAAACGCCAACACATTGAATTACAAAGTATTGTTTGGTATTCCACTGAGCTCGCTATCCTGAGGCATGAGAAGTTAAGTCTTATTATGTCCAGTAGTTACACTGGCTACTGTGTAATAGTATTGAGTACTATTATTACAAATTTTTCCCGACCTCAAAATCTAGTTTTGAGTCTTACAATCTGTCCATATATTCTGCTACTATACCAAGAATACAATAATCCTTCAGCATTTATGACAGTAATATTACTAAAAAATATTTATTCAAAAATAATTATCCTATAAGTTTAAAGAAGAATTGCAAGGTGTTTCTTCCACAAGTGTATTTCGGTAGATAAATGTTTATATCACCCCATGTGGGGGATAATGGATTTTCCGGAGTGGGGGGTAACGCTCGTTTATGTCTATTTTCACGCCATAACTTTCAGTAGGCGGACAGATTTGGAACATGATTGAGATTACTTATTTTTATTGGGGGAAGGGTGTTTCAGTAGGAATTTGTGTAATGGTGTGCATTGTCTATTTTTGTTACCATACAATATCTTGTAATCATTGATGCGTTCCGGTTTGAAGGGTATTATAACCATTGTAATTAAAGAATATAATGATATTTAAAACCTATTGTCAAAGGGTGACGAACTTCAAGCAATGCCATACAATGATTTGTAAATAAACCTCATGTTAATTGGGCAATCTTGTCACTTACCACTACAAAAACAAATTGCTCTTAATTTTTTGTAAAAAAATAATAATTTCCTTTAATTCTGTCAGTGTACTCATAATTATTTTGATATATTGAGTGGCATATATGACGCGAAAGGTGCAGGATCTCTCAAAGAAGAACTTGTCTAGTCTTTAAACCAATCCCTTTCTACTTCAACAGGCCTTATTTTTTTTAGGCATAGGCGATACCGCATCCAGATTTCCTGCAAAATCTTTGAAAATTGTTTTGTTCTTTATTGGAATAAGGAATCTTAGAAGAAAGTATTGGGCAATGACGACACCGAGTGATCAGTGCTATGCAATCAATATCAGATTCTCTAACATCTTTAAGAGTAAATTGCCACTAATTCTAAGACCCTAACGCATCAATCTTGTATCGGATTAAATGCAGGGGTGCCACACCCTCGATACCGTGCGAGATTAGTGTTGAGGCACCCCTGAAATGAAAGCAGGGGTAGTTTTTCTTTATTCCTTTTCTTATGGATGGTTGAGCCAGGCTTAAGTGTTCCTTATCCAGGGCTGAAACGTATTTTAATAGTTTAATTAGGAAAAGTATGGTCACTTAGTGTTTTTATAGCATGGCTAAGTGAAGTAACACGCTTGGCGTTACCTAGTGTTAACTGTCTTTACTATTATTTGCCTTTTGTTGGTGGTTGAAGAAGAAAACAATAGGTGCTTCAGGATATAATATATTGTAACAAGTTTTTTTACATAGGACTCATTCGTTGAGGAGTATAAGAGCGACTGACTCTATACAATGCGCAACAGTAATTTAGCAGTGCCAAATAGGGAGTGCGTGCAAATGATATTGATTCCAGTGATTCATACTATATGATGCAATATGTAGACACAATTTATAAAAATATACGTGTGATGCTGGCCTTTAAGTATTAGGCGGTAGGAGAGGATGGTTATTTAGTCCACGAATATCTCACCAACATAAGACAAGAGCAAGCCACAACAGATACAATTTTACACGTTTCTTGAGATTTGTGTTCAGCAGTGGACTTCCACAGACTGAAGAAGAGAATTATACTTGTATTACTTTAATTATAATAGATGTAAGTAGATATTAAGGTAATGAATGGATTTTTATTTTACTTTATTTCATTTAAGTAGGCCATTCCTTCTATATACAACAATATCAACAGTGAGGCTCCAGCACTATAAAGGACATCAATATAATCGCAAACTGTAGACTGTATCAGCAAATCAATAAACTTCAAAATCGATATCACAAATCCACTTGCACAATAACGAGACATTATCCCAAGTAACGATGTAAACTCATTTTATAATTACGAAATATTTCATACCCTTACGAACATTAACCCGAACTCCATTACGGCGCACAAAATAAATATTTTAAACAGCCGCGTGGAAACATCCTTTGATCCGCAACAAAGAGGAATTCTCTCTAATAAACTGCTTGAAGCTGCCATACTACATGTTAATACCGATAAATACCTATGGGAAAGGGTTATAACAACTATTTATGGTATCGGTGGCCGTTATACCAAAACGTTGTTTATGACCCAATAAACCATTGTTAGCAAACCGTTCGCAGTAATTTGCTACAATGTGAACGCTCTGTATTATTTTCGGAATTGAATCGTAATGAGACCACGTGCAGGGAGCGTGGACTGTTGTGTGCCAAGACGAGAAGAATATATAAGAGCTCAGGAGCTAGAGTGAGATCTTTGACGAGCTGACGGGAGTATATGAGAACTCAGGAGCGAGTGTGACATCACGTACAGGGAGCGTGGTGTGACGCGCGGGCCGGTGGAGCGACGAGCTGACGGGAGTGTGTGAGAGCTCAGGAGCGAGTGTGAGACCACGTACAGGGAGCGTGGTGTGACGCGCGGGCCGGTGGAGCGACGAGCTGACGGGAGTGTGTGAGAGCTCAGGAGCGAGTGTGAGACCACGTACAGGGAGCGTGGTGTGACGCGCGGGCCGGTGGAGCGACGAGCTGACGGGAGTGTATGAGAGCTCAGGAGCGAGTGTGAGACCACGTACAGGGAGCGTGGTGTGACGCGCGGGCCGGTGGAGCGACGAGCTGACGGGAGTGTGTGAGAGCTCAGGAGCGAGTGTGAGACCACGTACAGGGAGCGTGGTGTGACGCGCGGGCCGGTGGAGCGACGAGCTGACGGGAGTGTATGAGAGCTGAGGAGCGAGTGTGAGACCACGTACAGGGAGCGTGGTGTGACGCGCGGGCCGGTGGAGCGACGAGCTGACGGGAGTGTATGAGAGCTGAAGAGCGAGTGTGAGACCACGTACAGGGAGCGTGGTGTGACGCGCGGGCCGGTGGAGCGACGAGCTGACGGGAGTGTATGAGAGCTCAGGAGCGAGTGTGAGACCACGTACAGGGAGCGTGGTGTGACGCGCGGGCCGGTGGAGCGACGAGCTGACGGAAGTGTATGAGAGCTGAGGAGCGAGTGTGAGTTATCTGATGAGATAACGAGAGCGTATGAGAGCTCAGGAGCAAGTGTGAGACCACGTACAGCAACCGTGGTGTGGCAAGCTGACGGGATAGTATATGAGGCTCAGTAGCAGGGAAGCGTAGTTACCTCAAAACCAGTGGTCGGACGATCAACAGTCCAATAGCTTAACCCAGTATTACAAGATTATCGTCCCCAAGTAATATCTGAATGATAACAACTATACTAATTCTGTAAATATATCGGCCAGTGATCCAGGGTTATTTACGATACAAGAAAAAGGTCGTCCGAGGGTCTCGCGGCGGGTCGGTTATTTCGGAAAGCCACAATAGGATCAATCCCTCCATTGTTTATACTGGGACTGTGGACAATGTGGGTTAAATTGTGAGATTTCGATCACTTTTATAAGGGATTGTGGAAGTATTTTACATTCACGCTTTATTCCTGATAGATACAAGTGACTACTACACATATTTCGCTGATTTTATATCCGTACTATGATGCGATAGAGGCGAAGCTATCATCATCGTGTTAAATCTCCGGTCCTAAGAGTATTGTGGTTTCATTCCAATGCAAATTATCAGACAAATGGTAATCTAGTATGGACATTGATCCTTGAACATTTCTCAGGTCAAGTACACTACCACTAAACTAATAACATTTTCGTGACATTTTGATATCATAGAAACAACCAAATAAACATACATCACACATCCCCGAGGGGGTACGCAGAGGCGCAACCAGGGTACCCACTTTTCACCAAGTGTTTTCCGTCCCATGATGTAGGGAGCAAGCCTATCGCCATATCGAGCACGAATTCCAGACTCCTAATACTGAGCAGAAAAACCCAAATATCAGTTTGGCCGACCCGGGATTCGAACCCGCGCTGCCATATCGCTCATGCAGTACTACGCCACCGAGGCAGTCATATCTCCGTTTCATAGACCTCTCCCAAACGCCGGAAATGAATACAAATTTCGTTTCCACCAAAATTTATATAATCAATCATGTTGTATTATTTAAATCAGTTCCAAACACTTTGAAAGACAAATACAATCAAAAACACCTATCTTGAAATCTAAAGGTAATTTATTTTGTAACGGAATCACGACGCGAGCGAAGGGCCCCGGACCTCTAAAACTTAGTGAGAATTGGTGTGACCCTCTTTTGGGACACTTCTACGTCCCTCTTAGTATAAGTTGTCTTGTTTATATGAAACTAATTTTGAGTTCTAGGGTTCAATGGATTTACATGTAGAGGGTGCGGGATCGATTTCTAGAACACGATATTCATTATATTTGATAGTTTTATAAAGCGGTACTTATAAGTTTCTAGAATATATAAAAATAGCACCGCGGAATTTAGATACTTGGTTAACATTGCGATAATAATTAAATATCTTAGGTATTCTATGTTATAAGCTAAAAAGAATGACTTCCATTTCTAAATGAAGCACGCAAATATTTTTCTACTAAAAAAATATCCTAGCGTTTTTATATATATTGCTCTGCATGACGAGACGAGCTTGCCGTTTGCCTGTTTGTAAGTGATACAATCGCCTATAAACATTAGAAATTACATCCAACATTTTGAATTACAAAGTATTGTTAGGTATTCTACTGCGCTCGGCATCCTGAGATATGAGATGGTAAGTCTTATTATGTCCAGTAGTTACACTGGCTACATTGTAAATATTCGTTTTAAATACTGTCCCACTGCAGGACAAGGGCCTCATCTACTACTGAGAGGGATTAGGCCTAAATCCACGCTGGCCTAGTATAGGTTGGCAGACATCTTATACCCTCAATTTTATTATAAAATACTTATCAGGTATGCAGACTTACTCACAATGTCTTCACCGTTAAAGCAAGCGACAATTCACAAAAAATATACACATAAATTTAAAAACTTGGGTTTCGAACCTGCGGACATTCGTCACGGCAGTCCGTCCTACATCCACTGCTATCCCCTTTAAATACCTCAATCATAATGTAAATCATCTCAAGACCTTACCCTTGAACAAACTTAATATTGCTTGAAATAATTTTTATTCAAAATCAAACGGAGTTAATCCCAAGTTATATTGAGTGGGGAATGTTAAACGATATCATAAACAGCCAACCCAAGGATCAAAGGGACCTCAAACAAAACGACTCAGTTCGTAGCTTTGAGTTAGCACAACTATTGCTTCAACAAACCAAGATTATACGATCATGGAAGTGAATTGAATTTTGAGCGTGGTTCAATTTAATAATTATAGCAGACCTGTATTATATACTGTCCAACTACTGTAACCTCTTCTTCAGTACTGAGAGGGTTTAGGATCTAGCCTACTATGCTTGCCTAGTGCAGGTTGGTAGACTTCACACACCTTGTAAATTATAATATGGAATACTTAGGTATTTAGTTTTCCTCAAGTTTGGTTGAGTCTTGGGGCCCATTTTTTTAATACTTAGCTCCTTACATTTTCCTATTTTACATGTAAATAGAGGTGTTACCACAGTTATATTACACCAAGCGTTAGGTCACATGGGGAGCAAGTTTATTGCCGGTGTACCAGGTGCATTATGAACTCCAGGCTGATAATGAGCAGTAAAGCTTATTATTTTCCGCCCAACCCTAGGAACTTTTTTTTTTTAACATGGTCATACGTTTGTTAGCCTGGCAGGGCCGGCTTATATAAACACACCGGTCTTACGGGTGAGTGCTTTAGGCATTGTGAGCCCTTTAAGTGACCATGCTGAGGGCAACCCTCTAAAGTGTCACGACTGCGGCTCAGGACGACCACTGAAAGAGGATGAGACATCAGCAATTATGGGTAACGCGAGAGGTGCGCAAGCGACCTAACAGTCTACCTAATGCCTAGGACCTTTCACCATTGTCATCTGTAAAGAACGTTTCCAGTACAAGTGGTTATGTGACTTCACATTCCATGTCGATTGTGAGCGCGGTGCGTTTCCATTGAACCGTATTTTGGTGTCATATTTTTGTAATGGTACGGCAAAATGAAGCCCTTACATCAGATGAAAAGTGGAATCGTGTTCAAATATCGACTGTTTTGATCCTTCAACAGTCAACACAGTTGGCTGTTCAGATCTGGATATATAAGCGGGTCTCAACGTGATGCCTACGTGGGTCACTATGGGTGATTTTTACTCTCGTGTACGTCAGTTAAGCGGCAATAGCCTAGTTGGGTGTGAAACGGACTGCCGAGACGAACGTTCGCAAGTTCGAAACCCAAGGGCATACACCTCTGACTTTTCTAAAAATTATGTGTGTATTCTTTGTGAATTATCGTTTGCTTTGATGGTGAAGGAAACCTGCATAACTAATAATTTCTCTATAGGAATTTTGAGGGTGTGTGAGGTGTACCAATCCGCACTAGGTCAGCGCGGTGGACTAAGACACTGTCAGTAATAGAGGAGGCCCGTGTTTAGCATTGGGACAGTATATAATACAGGGCTGACATTAATTATTAGTAGTAGTCACTATCCGAGTGGATGAGAATATGCCATCACCAACTATATCAAATCATACATTAAAATACTTATAAAATAAAATAAAGATCGCAGTCTTGTTTGACATGACATTAAATATATGCAAGACACTTCTAGAATACTAAATTCTAAGTTAAAACTTAAGCCCCGGTTGATCTTAGTTAATATTTTATCACAAAGATCAGGCGAAGTTACATTGAATTTTGGATTTACTTTTGAGTACAACTGCGGAGTACGAGTGTTCTAAAAATTAGATATTAAAGTATCAAGTATGTATTATGTTAATATGCTTTAAGACTTCGTTCTGGATATATTACTTTAAATTTTGTATTAAAATGGTTCTGTTATATATATGACTGGTTTAGACCTGTCACAAAAAAGACGTCAGTGCGTTTTAACTGTCAACGACTTTGCATTAAATAATTACATATTTAACAGGTTCTAATTTTTTCATAATGCTATGAAGGATGATATGGGTTTGATTTGAAGGTTAAAAAATAATTAATTTAGACTTTAAAGGTAATGTAGCTACACTATATTTATATTTATTACAGCACAAATATAATAGGCCCATTTGACACTAGTAATATTTATTATAAAACATATTAACGAAAAAAATTCTAGTCGTATGATATTTGCATCCATACGGACAGCAACCATCTTACACAAGTTAAAATCCATAGTGGTCCATGTAAGTGTGTCATGCTCTGGGATCAGCCTGTTCCAGCAGGCCGACATAATGGTGTCGATTGGCAAGGGATAAGCAGCTCTCGTGAGTCGACACTCTAAGCCATACATGACCTTCAGGTGCAGTTGGAACACTTAGCTCGTACAAAAAATATAACTAAGTTATCCAAGAGATTTTGTATTTCCCCTATAAAACAAGACAAACCCCTAAACAAATACTAATTACATCTCTGCCTACCCCTTCAGTAAAAGATGCTCCTATATTCCCCCGCGTTGCTTAAATCAAACCCCAATTCTAAACAGATTTAAACGTACTAGGCTGACCCAATTACAAAGCAAACGTCGTATACATAACGAGCAGTGGAAATTACCCCAAAACGACCGGAATATTTGGTAAATTTAATAAATAAAACATATGATTCGAAGTCACGTCCCCGGGGTTTCGGGCAATAACGCATCACGAGCCTAAGGTACTGGTTGCAAAAAAATCAACATAAAAGTTTATTAATTTTTAATGTAAAATTATATAACTGTTTTAGAATGCGTTACTTCAGTTTGGAATATTTACACTATATATATGTATTTTAATAAAGCACGTCACAATACTTTCTAGTATTAGAATTTAGTACACACGTTAGTGCTTCACGAACATTTAAGAGTTGAAGACACTGTGACCTCATTCTGCGTAGATCGGACCACCAACATCTAAAATTTTAAAAAGTTGTACAATTGTAAAATGTTGGTACATATTGTAACTTTGACTTTACGGATGAACAACACCTCAGTCCCCCCCGTGACCATGAAGGCTGCAAAGTCTTCGAAACGTCGGGAGAAAAATAAAAAACAAAAAACCGCGATAGAATCCGGAAAGTAGTTTAATTTTAATGTCTAACATTCGCGTAAACATAAGAAATCATTATTTAAACATAGGGTATATTTAAGAGAGTGTTGCTACTTCTGTTCAATAGTAATATAATTTATGTTTTCACAGTTAGTTTTAAATATTAACGAATTAATATGTATTTTCACGTTTAACTTGTATTTTGGCATATTATAATAGATAGATGAAAGATTAAATACAGACAGATTAAACTTGTTTTGAAAATAAATACTGTGAAATATTAAGTAAATTGATTGTTCACATAAAGAAATAGTATTTGTGAAGTTTGCACTAAAGGAACCATAATAATAATATACTCTACTGCTATTAAATCAACAAGCAATATTTTAATTAAAGATAAGTGTTCCCTCCCATGATGAAGGGATATTCCCTCGATGATTCGACAAACTATTTACAGAGGGTTGAAACAATCAATTACGTAAAAGTGCGGTTTTTAAACATTTTAGTATAATTATACAAATAGGCGTTTTCAAGATTGTAAAGAAATCTCAGCTTTGTTCAATTTATTAAGTTGGTGGAGATTTTATTGGAATAATTACTTTATTTTGGGGTCTGAAAAGCTGAGCTGGCTTTGAAAATTGGATCCAATAGTAATTTCGAATCGAAAGAAAGCATATCTCTATATATTGATAATCTTACTAATATTATAAATGCGAAAGCTTGTGAGGATGGATTTGTCCCTCTTTCATGAATAAACTACTGAACGAATTTAGATGAAACTTTACAGTAATATTGGTTATACATCAGAACAACACATAGGCTACAATTAATAATGATTTTGTGTAATTTCGTCATAATATAACAATACATCTCAAGTAAGTCGAAAAAAATGTATCCTAGAAAATTCCTTCACGCGGGCAAAGCCGCGAGCAAAAATAATAAATTGATAATTTGTGTCATAGAAATGAAAATCCCTTGTGTTGATTTCATTTATATCTACAACCGAAAATAGGCATACAAGCAGGTGGATGATATAAAGTTTAATATCTACTTCAATTTACATTTCTGTAAAACTATGGTAAACCCCGGTCGAGCCGGCCATAGCACTTAACACGACCTACCACTTACTCCATAAAAACATTTAGCACATAATATTAAGCCAAATAAAAAGCCTGTTCTTGCGAACGGTACACGCGTACGAACGTAAATTGTAAAGTAAAATTGGGGTAGTCATTTCATAAATTGCATTTGACCTAAGCTCCGTGCGTTCATATTAAATCAGTGAATATTCGCTACGTTTAATGGCCGCGCGGAGCTGCACAGGTTTCGATTTCCGCATCTTATTTATTTTACATTATTAATAGTGTTAGAATAAAAATGATTTTGTAAGACTTTTTAACCGATTTGAAATAAGAAGGTTCTCTATTCGAGTGTATTTTTTTGTGTGTTTGTTGAAATGAAATAATTTATTTGAACCTGTAAAATGTTATACATTATTTAGATTCCGTCAAAATTAACTACCATTTCGGAATGCAGTTCTCACCAGAGAATGGGCAAGAAACTCTGGTGTTGCTCTTTTCAAAATCAGTTTAAGATATACAGTACGCAATACACAGAATAGAGAAAATTTACAATTGTGTTCTTTTTATTGCTGTTTAGACCAGTTAATTAACATTGTTACCTCAGAACTCTTGATTGAGTGAAACAATTTCGATGATTATTTTTTTTTGTGATACTTTTTGTTTTAAATACTTTTGACAGATGGAAGCAACTGTTCATGGACAATCTTATCAGTTGGATTGTGTAATATTTATGAGACTATATCTGGAAAGGTTATAGGCTACTTTCTATCCCGAGAAAATATATTGCAGGAATTTTATCCCAGAAAACTACTTCACGTGTGCAAAGCCGCGAGCAAAAGCTAGTTTCATTAAAAACACTGGCTAATTTGAACCTAAATCTACGATTCTCAGTCCAAATAACAACTAAATCCAATATTTTGATGATGTAAAGCACAATATTCCTGTCGGTCTGTTCGTTATGAAATTATTTAATAGAGCTCATTGGCATGGCGGGAGGCGGCCGAAATGAATTACGTGTATTTGGGAAACATTTAATTTTTATAACACAAGGATATTAAAAATTCTGAAGCTATGAGCGATGAAATTGAAGGGCCTATATAGTTCATAATTATTTTACATGACATATTTTTTTATCGTTTTAGGAGTAGGAAGAAATTAAAACCACATTTTACCAGTTGAATTATAGATGCCCTCGAAAGTTGATAAGTACGTCATTAAAACTTGTCTTGATAATATTTGCTATTGTCAACATAGTGGACAATTAAATTTACACGCAAGAAATAACATAATATATTAAGTTTTGAGTAATGCGCTTACTGCAATTTACTGGGCTAAAATTCAAACTCCAGTTTTGTATTGAACCGATAAGTACACCACTTTATCCAACGGAACTCGAACTTGAAATCTAAGCACGACACCCATAATACAACTACGCCGATGCAGTGATATATAATATCAGCCCTGTATTATATACTGTCCCACTGCTGGGCACGGGCCTCCTCTACTACTGAGAGGGATTAGGCCTTAGTTCACGCTGGCCTATTGCGGATTGGTAGACTTCACACACCCTCGAAAATTCCTATAGAGAAGTTCTTAGTTATGCAGGTTTCCTCACAATGTTTTCCTTCACCATTAAAGAAAGCGATAATTCACTAACAATACACACATATTTTTTTTAGAAAGTCAGAGGTGTGTGCCCTTGGGATTTGAACCTACGGACATTCGTCTCGACAGTCCGTTCCACAACCAACTAGGCTATCGCCGCTTTTTTGCAGTGATATATTAACGTCAAAAAATACAAGAACACTGATAAAACCTTGTTCATCTATGACAAAGTTCATAATGGAGCAAATGTAGTTTTTTGAATGACATTATTTTTCGATACATCACCCGTCGCGACTACAGTATGAAACAATGGATGTCGCACGAGGCAAACACGATGCGACGCTGTCGCCCGCATCCATATATCAATCTAGAACGTGCTGAGTAAAATGTGGACTTGCTACTTTTTACATATTAAATCTTACAAGAGCGGTTTGGTAACGATCGTAAACTCTTATCGAGATTTATTGTCAATTCAAGTATTGAGACATTTTCGGTATAATTGCATAGCTAGGAATTAACGATTGTTAACGTATACGAACCTAGGGACTTACATAAATTATCGCGATAAGTCTTGCTAGGATATGTCATTCATTTTAATACACTATTTTTATATTATAAAAGCAATAACGATTTTAGTCGGACATCTTATATAAAGCTGTTGTAGTGAACACTGTTTATACCACTGACATTGTGGTAATAGGTAAGTGAGTCTAAAACCAAAGGTACTTGCAAATAGTATATATACCAGGGCGCGAATAGCCAAATATTTAGCATTATACGAATAGAATATATTCGGAAAATAGCCATAATATTTACCAAATAAAATCCGATGGCTCAGCGACTCAAACTGGGTCTTGACTTCCGAAACGAGAATCCTCCAGCTGTCCTGTCCTGTGCCAGTTCTCTCCAGTTACTGACTTGAAGTTGGTGCAGATCATCTTCTATTATACCTTTTAGAAGTACCTACTTCGTCCGAACGAATGGCGACTTCCTGGTCGACCCAGATATGCGCTTTTCACATTACTATCTCCTGCGCTCACGATAGCGAAGCCAATGAAGATGATGAGCCTTAGTCTCTTCGATACTGTTAGGAGCATAATATTTAGGTCCAAACTGGAAGGTCTTGTCGATTTCCACATCAAAAAATTATCTACGTTACTTCTAATTTGCCAAGAATGGGATCCCTAAGAAAGGGTTTATGTTCAGCAGACATTGGATAATAAACACCAAATTCACATTAACATTCAGATGTAGATGAAATAAAGCGATATATTCATTTATTTTGCGGTATTACTCATGAGTGGGAGGATGGGAAGTGATAAATAATGTAATAAAAAATATTTTGGACGCTGATTACGTCTCATGAGTATTTGTGTCGGCTGTCGTTTGACATATTTCAGGCCTGTTCCTAAAGAGTTCTGAGATTATATAGAGCGGACATTGGGAAGATTCTCATACAAAATTTTGCGCTCAAGCCATGGTTACTAAATCTAACGTGAAATAGCAAAACACCAATGTAAAATACTTCATATTGTTCTATAAAGTAATTTGCAAGTGTTTAATTTACATATTAGCATATTGTATTAATATCTAAGGAAGCTGTGACATCTTGTCACACGAACATTTCAAATAAGACAACGACTTCTTACCAATCGGTACCTAATAACTTTTGGAGCACATATTCCTGATGTCCACTCCAGTGGCGAAGCGTCCATACAAGCCGATTCCTACCGGGTTACCTTTTGTAATTTAATTAAAAATAATAAAAGAAAAACATAACAATATAACTAGAATAAAAATAGTATATTCAAACAAGTCATCTTATATTTATTAAATAAAATCAATACTTCAGTGATACCTGTCGTCCCTATCAATTCGTTAAATCGTAACTCGCGCGCAGTGCTCGCGCCTTATAGTGTTCGAAGTGAACCCGGCCGCGTATAACTTCCCTCGCGATATTGTTGTCTCCTTCACACGCAGCGCGGTGTCTTTGTCTAATCTTTTGGAAGTGACGTAAAAATACATGTGCGCGTGCGTGTCTGTGTACTTCAGGGTAACCCGAGAATTTGCGGCTTCATGTTGAGCTATTGGCGCGAAATATTTTTAATAATTTAGAATGTATAATTAGTGTTTTTGCGTTATTAATTCTTGTTGGACTCTTTTAGGTACCCATGTTCAAAATATATGATTATTTTGTACTTTTTAGAGACTAGATATAATATGTTAGAAGGAAATTATTAAGTATTATGTTATTTTACTGATTTTAATTTATTGTGAACAGCGTATTATTTTATGTTAACTGTAGAAAAAACATTTCGTCGGGTTCCCTTTTGAAAATTTTCACCCTTCGCCACTGGTCCACTCTATAACTAACTATACTAAGTATTTAATGTGTTTATCTGTTTATCATTCCACTTTTGAGTGTATTTATTGATGAGTCGAGTTATACCAGATTTCTTATTGTATGTAGAGTAGTTAGAAATTAGTTGTATTACTACTGGCGGAGATTTTTTTTCGTTCTGTACACCCTAAAAACACACCCTTATATAGTATATTTTAGTTTTATAGAATTACTTTACAACATAGACAAAACTTTTTATACAAACCATTTGTATTTGAATTCCTTTTACTATAACACTTCTATTTTTAAACTTAAAATATGAAAACATCACTATACCTAGACAAATTCTATTGAATGTAATTATAACTTCATCAACACCGTTTTGACCTTTTGTTAAAATTGTATCAAGTCCAGAGCTTTGGAGATTCGTGAAACAACGATACATAGTAGGCGACGCTAAAAAATCCCCGAAAGCTTTTAAGCTCACGTCATGGCGACTACAGTAGGCTGATTGGGGGCTGTGTAGACTGGCGTTTTTAATTCTAATAACTTTAAGCTTGATTACCTCGCAATAGCAGTTCGAATAAGCTATGGTCTCAGGTTCGATTCTATGGTTGGGTAAATTGAAATTTTCTGACCAGCAAAATAGTAATTAACTCATCTTCATTTCATGGTGGAATGAAATAATATAATTTTAGAGTAATATTTAACTAGATAGAAGCGAATTCTTCTGATACAAACATTCTTATATTTACTAGAAAGCTTTAACCTCAAAAATATTATATGAGTCTCTTACCAAATTAAACATGTATTATATAACGTAGGATCTATAAAAAACGATTATGAAAAAAAAACTATTAACAAATAACGTGGCTTATTTATATTTGTATTCATTTAGAAAGTAAACTTCGTCTTTCATGGCTAACTTAACAAAGAATACTGTCACAAACGAACATCAGCAAGCAAAGCCGATAAAGCAACCATATTTTATAAGTACCCTTAACTAATAGTTGACCTTCAAAGTTATAAAAACGCTAAAACGCGCGTTCACGGCGTCTAAACGTCTAACAGCTCACCAAAATTAGTTTTCGCTCACAATTTCAAACTATGTGTGTTTTTTGCAATCGTTTCAACTCAGTTTGAGCTTCCTGACAGTATACTGTTAGGCAGGTCAGGTATGAACTTTTCCGACTTAATGTGTTTCAAAAATAGATTTAATGGACTCTATGTTCTAAAACATCAGGTTGAAATTTATTTGAGCGGAATTAATGCATTTTGAGAACACATTTATTATTTTTACCAAGGGTAAAGATGCTTGTTTCAGAAATAGACTTTATAATGTCTATGAAGCTTTCAATAACCGATAATTGCAAAACGATGGTAAGAGTAAATTGTTGTCTAATATTGCTTTTCAATACTTCGTTAGTTTCCTTTTATAAATAAGAATAATACATCTCGCTTTTATCTCCAAAGGTGTAGGTAGAGGTGCACCCAAGTTATTGACTTACATACATAACATACATAACATCACGCATTTTATCCCCGAAGGGGTATGCAGAGGCGCAACTAGGGCACCCACTTTTCGCCAAGTATGTTCCGTCCCATGATGTGATAGGGGGCGAGCCTATCGCCATATCGGGCACAAATTCCAGACTCCGGGCTGATACTGAGCTGAAAAACCCAAATATCACTTTGCCCGACCCGGGATTCGAACCCAGGACCTCAGAGCGCTATTGTACCGGACATGCAATACAACTACGCCACCGAGGCAGTCAACAGCATTGACATCAACTTTAATAAAATCGACTGTATTTATTACAAGGATATTTAACCGTAGTTGGATTATAATATTTATCATTAGGTCCAGTACAGTCAAATTAGGGTAAAATATATATTAAAAAAAAAAACCTTTTCAAATAAACACCTAAATTACCTTGAAAAATATGTAGATAAAATTTGCCTTCTTTCCTTCCTAAAATATGGTATGATATTTGAAATAGGTGTCCGGTAACATGACAGTACTATTAGATGTTTTTCTCAGTGTAATATTCATAATTTTATGAAGCATTGTTTGATGGCGAACAAAAATAATCATACCTAATATTAATCAATCAGAGCGAGCCGTTCTATCTTTGCCTGCGAGGGCTATCATGTCAAAAGCACTGATAAACAGACTTATCACAAAATTGCTTTGGGCGGACGAACTACGTATCAAATACCGGCCCCTCCCCGCATTCAATGAGAAACAAAAGCTATGTATAACAAATTATATGTGATAATAAAATAATTCTTCATTGTGATTCACTAGAAAAAAATATTGCTTTGAACATAACTAACGTATTTAAATACGGGAATTAAATATTTCAAATAGTCTTATAACCTAAATTAAGTAATTCAAATCTATGGTCTTATAACACAAAGAGTCTTACATACCTCTTTCAGCAGCGACAGCACACGCCAGCAACGCCACAACAAACGACACAGCGTTCAGCGCCATCTCGTGTCCGTACACAGAATCACAACATCACAACACAGCACTAACAACACACAACTGTTCACACAAGTTATATCATTTTCATTTCTCGTTCGTTCGGAGGTTTCCTGAAAAAGAAATGTATAATTAATTTTTGTTAGATAGATAATCTTGTGAAAGAATGACGGCTCTTGGTAAATGTACTTTAACACCTGTTGATAAGATTCAAATCGGCTTGCACAATAAAATTGACAGTTTCAGTGTAGTTCCAAACAAAATATTAATCAAAAATAAAACCAATAATACTTTACGGCATTTTAATCTTTAATCTCCTTAGTTGAAAGTTTGAATTCCCTAGCTTGTCGTTAACGGGAAGTTGGTTTAAACCGAATACATAACTACCGAACAGACTAGAAGATAATATTATTAAATTGTCAACCAATTCCAAGCTAACCTCAACTTAGTAAGTTTATAGTACTAAGTAATTATACCAGTTACTTCATTCCTTGTAACAATACTTGCAGACTGCTTGACGACAATATAGACTAAGCAGAAACCTATCTACAGACGGACACAAATATGAAATATACATACGAGTACTTACTATTTATCAAATTATATCATTTATTTGTAAATGTAGTTAGATATTTTATAATTGTATTATTTAAGATAAATATGTGGTTTTATTTAGTAACGCAATATCAAAATAACCTTTTATATAGCTCTATTCGATAAAAACAATACAATAACGAACAGTATATATGAATATAATTAGAATTATCAATATTTATAAAAAATCGGATTATATATAAATCAAATTATTAAAAACATAGGTAGGAAATGACGTAACTACTGCGTGATATGGCGTGGTGGTTAATGGTGAGGAAACGCGTCACATCTTCTGTCTTTGTCGTAATTTCGGTGTTATTCTGCTTATTTAGTTTGGCAAAGATGATATTAAATCTGTGAGGGATTTGATGAAGTCCAAAAATAATATTGACATGAGAGAAACATAAATATTGTTTAAAGATTGTATTCTTAGTAAAGGCCAGGTCTAAAGTATCCGGAACCAGCGGGAATGCATGAAAAAATTGATGAAGGTGGAAGAGAAGTATGCCAGAATCATGCAATGTCGCTATAAATAGTCTCTGCCTACCGCTATGGGATAGAGGCGTGATACTATGTATCTATGTTTTCTTGTTAAGGAAAATAAATCCCATCTATCAATTCTTGCATGACAATTGTTTGTGTAACTACTGGACATGAGACTTAACATCTCATATCTCAGGGTGGCGAGCGCAGTGGAATACCAAACAATACTTTGTAATTCAAGGTGTTAGACGGTGTTTTTGCTGTTTATGGGCGGTCGTATAGCTTACCATCAGGCGAGCGGCAAACTCGTCTCATGATTCAAAGCAATAAAAAAAATTGCCACTTAAAAATATCGTAGTATCCACTGTATCAGAATTAAACTTCAAACAAAGAACACCTAAGTCATCAATAGACGCTCTTTCATACTTCACAGAATTAAGTACACTCAATATAGCCTCATTCAAACTCAAATCTTTACCACTTTGTCATACGTCAAGACATTGCCGCATCAAAACTTTTTAATCTTTACTTTGTCATGCTTTAAATGTCACAATCAGGAAAGCAAAGTGTCATACAAAAGTTCAAAATCTTTTGTCGTGTCTGAACTATGTGAAGTGACAGGTTCGTTCACATCGAACGGCAAACGTCTATAATAATTTGCACACGGTTTGATGCTCTCGTAAATGGAGACTTTAGTATTTAAACGCCGAGGCTTTAACATTTTCATTTACTCCACACATGGGTACATAGCATCATGCTTTCTTTTCAGGGGTAGTTAAATGTTCGTAGACATTTCGCCAGCTATGTTAGATTCTTGTAAGAAGCGAGTCTGTTTGTTACTTTAGGGTGTACAAAACAAAACAGTTAATTAGAGTTAACACCTATTATTATTAATTCCTGATATTTTTGATAATGCACTACCACTAAGTAGTCTGATTTCGAGGCAAAGAAACAGAAGTAAAGTTATCGCTTCTAATTATTCCGCGAATTTTAAAACAGTTCGCTCTTATTTAAACTAAGTGTCGAATAAGAACAGGATTAAACTAAAGGCAATTTCTATACAATATCGCCTAAGTGTATATAATATTCTAAAGTAATTCCAGACACATAAATTAAAAGCATAAAGGACACGTATGCTCTGAGCTTAGTGATAGTGGCTCCCATCTGTTTCGGTCCTCACAGCCCGACTTTATTGCCCGCGTGGACCTTCAACCGTTTCACTAAAATATTCAAACATTTTTCATTCAAACTATTAAAATACAACATCAAAGACATTAAACGTTAGTAATTAAAGTTTCAGATTAATGTTATGAAAGGAGCGTTTATTAACTTGAAAATGGAGACGAAAATAATATGAAGCTATCTATTTAAGACGATGTTATTTAGTTATATTAGTTTTTGAGTGAAGAACGGTGGAGTTAAATTAAGTTACGGTATTTGTATGAATTTTAACAGAAGATATGAAGTGAGCTCATTAATTACTGCACCATCCGCAATGGCAGTCAGTTGTTCGCGTATTTCGTACAGTGCGACACAGAGCGCTCGTCTACTGCACCACACACGACAGCACGCGGCTGTACGCGCCGGTGACACAGCGCGACACAGAACGCTCGTCTACTACACCACACGCGACAGCACGCGGCTGTACGCGCCGGTGACACAACGCGACACAGAGCGCTCGTCTACTGCACCACACGCGACAGCACGCGGCTGTACGCGCCGATGACACAGCGCGACACAGAGCGCTTGTCTACTGCACCACACGCAACAGCACGCGGCTGTACGCGCCGGTGACACAGCGCGACACAGAGCGCTCGTCTACTGCACCACACGCGGCTGTACGCGCCGGTGACACAGCGCGACACAGAGCGCTTGTCTACTGCACCACACGCAACAGCACGCGGCTGTACGCGCCGGTGACACAGCGCGACACAGAGCACTCGTCTACTGCACCACACGAGACAGCACGCGGCTGTATGCGCCGGTGACACAGCGCGACACAGAGCGCTCGTCTACTGCACCACACGCGACAGCACGCGGCTGTATGCGCTGGTGACGCAGCGCGACACAGAGCGCTCGTCTACTGCACCACACGCGACAGCACGCGGCTGTATGCGCTGGTGACGCAGCGCGACACAGAGCGCTCGTCTACTGCACCACACGCGGCTGTACCCGCCGGTGACACAGCGCGACACAGAGCGCTCGTCTACTGCACCACACGCGGCTGTACCCGCCGGTGACACAGCGCGACACAGAGCGCTCGTCTACTGCACCACACGCGACAGCACGCGGCTGTATGCGCTGGGTGACGCAGCGCGACACAGAGCGCTCGTTCTTAGGACTAGCCAAAAGCAAATTGGATTTGAATATTAAACAATCCTCGAGTCTACAATACTGCAGGACTGTTCTAGAACAATATTACAATTAAAGTCACTCGGTAGATCGCGTAGAAAGCTGCCTACGTTTATTTTTACCAAATCTCTCACAAGAGTGCTTCGGTTCCGCCATCCGAAATAACCGCGCGCCCAGTCGGCGACCGCGAGCTATTTATAACGTAGTTACACGAAACAGATACGCCGGCGGATTCTTTATTGGCCTGTATAAGAATCGACTTAGGTCAGTTTTGTTAAATTATAAAAAGCAGATGCGACCTTCACAGCCGCGGAGGGCAGGTGGACGGAGGTATTAGATATATTGCTGCGGATATATGATTTACGTTACGACCCACACCGTGTATTACCTTGCAATTTTCATAAATCTGATCTACTGTAGAACACGTAATCGACTATCTTTAGGTTAATAGACGAGATATCTGAGTCACACACGCGTATAGCGGCGAGTGGTGCAGCAAATGAGCGCTCTATGTCGCGCTGTGTCACCGGCGAGTACAGCCCCGTGCTGTCGCGTGTGGTGCAGTAGACGAGCGCTCTGTGTCGCGCTGTGTCACCGGCGCGTACAGCCGCGTGCTGTCGCGTGTGGTGCAGTAGACGAGCGCTCTGTGTCGCGCTGTGTCACCGGCGCGTACAGCCGCGTGCTGTCGCGTGTGGTGCAGTAGACGAGCGCTCTGTGTCGCGCTGTGTCACCGGCGCGTACAGCCGCGTGCTGTCGCGTGTGGTGCAGTAGACGAGCGCTCTGTGTCGCGCTGTGTCACCGGCGCGTACAGCCGCGTGCTGTCGCGTGTGGTGCAGTAGACGAGCGCTCTGTGTCGCGCTGTGTCACCGGCGCGTACAGCCGCGTGCTGTCGCGTGAGGTGCAGCAAATGAGCGCTCTGTGTCACCGGCGCGTACAACCGCGTGCTGTCGCGTGTGGTGCAGTAGACGAGCGCTCTGTGTCGCGCTGTGTCACCGGCGCGTACAGCCGCGTGCTGTCGCGTGTGGTGCAGTAGACGAGCGCTCTGTGTCGCGCTGTGTCACCGGCGCGTACAGCCGCGTGCTGTCGCGTGAGGTGCAGCAAATGAGCGCTCTGTGTCACCGGCGCGTACAACCGCGTGCTGTCGCGTGTGGTGCAGTAGACGAGCGCTCTGTGTCGCGCTGTGTCACCGGCGCGTACAGCCGCGTGCTGTCGCGTGTGGTGCAGTAGACGAGCGCTCTGTGTCGCGCTGTGTCACCGGCGCGTACAGCCGCGTGCTGTCGCGTGTGGTGCAGTAGACGAGCGCTCTGTGTCGCGCTGTGTCACCGGCGCGTACAGCCGCGTGCTGTCGCGTGTGGTGCAGTAGACGAGCGCTCTGTGTCGCGCTGTGTCACCGGCGCGTACAGCCGCGTGCTGTCGCGTGAGGTGCAGCAAATGAGCGCTCTGTGTCACCGGCGCGTACAACCGCGTGCTGTCGCGTGTGGTGCAGTAGACGAGCGCTCTGTGTCGCGCTGTGTCACCGGCGCGTACAGCCGCGTGCTGTCGCGTGTGGTGCAGTAGACGAGCGCTCTGTGTCGCGCTGTGTCACCGGCGCGTACAGCCGCGTGCTGTCGCGTGAGGTGCAGCAAATGAGCGCTCTGTGTCACCGGCGCGTACAGCCGCGTGCTGTCGCGTGTGGTGCAGTAGACGAGCGCTCTGTGTCGCGCTGTGTCACCGGCGCGTACAACCGCGTGCTGTCGCGTGTGGTGCAGTAGACGAGCGCTCTATGTCGCGCTGTATCACCGGCGCGTACAGCCGTGTGTGGTGCAGTAGACGAGCGCTCTGTGTCGCGCTGTGTCACCGGCGCGTACAGCCGCGTGCTGTCGCGTGAGGTGCAGCAAATGAGCGCTCTGTGTCACCGGCGCGTACAGCCGCGTGCTGTCGCGTGTGGTGCAGTAGACGAGCGCTCTGTGTCGCCGCTGTGTCACCGGCGCGTACAGCCGTGTGTGGTGCAGTAGACGAGCGCTCTGTGTCGCGCTGTGTCACCGGCGCGTACAGCCGCGTGCTGTCGCGTGTGGTGCAGTAGACGAGCGCTCTGTGTCGCGCTGTGTCACCGGCGCGTACAGCCGCGTGCTGTCGCGTGTGGTGCAGTAGACGAGCGCTCTGTGTCGCGCTGTGTCACCGGCGCGTACAGCCGCGTGCTGTCGCGTGTGGTGCAGTAGACGAGCGCTCTGTGTCGCGCTGTGTCACCGGCGCGTACAGCCGCGTGCTGTCGCGTGTGGTGCAGTAGACGAGCGCTCTGTGTCGCGCTGTGTCACCGGCGCGTACAGCCGCGTGCTGTCGCGTGAGGTGCAGCAAATGAGCGCTCTGTGTCACCGGCGCGTACAACCGCGTGCTGTCGCGTGTGGTGCAGTAGACGAGCGCTCTGTGTCGCGCTGTGTCACCGGCGCGTACAGCCGCGTGCTGTCGCGTGAGGTAGCAGTAGACGAGCGCTCTGTGTCGCGCTGTGTCACCGGCGCGTACAGCCGCGTGCTGTCGCGTGTGGTGCAGTAGACGAGCGCTCTGTGTCGCGCTGTGTCACCGGCGCGTACAGCCGTGTGTGGTGCAGTAGACGAGCGCTCTGTGTCGCGCTGTGTCACCGGCGCGTACAGCCGCGTGCTGTCGCGTGTGGTGCAGTAGACGAGCGCTCTATGTCGCGCTGTGTCACCGGCGCGTACAGCCGCGTGCTGTCGCGTGTGGTGCAGTAGACGAGCGCTCTATGTCGCGCTGTGTCATCGGTGCTATAGCCCAATACCACAACATATTATGTAGAATTATTGTTTTTATCTACCAAATTACCATGCTTGTTTAGTTTTTCACAGTTTATACAACAAGCGAAATCCGTAGAAAATGTTTACATAAACCACAGCCGTTGTTCCGCAGGATCGTGTTATATCACCGGTTTTTTTATTGTGTCTAGTGCTAAATACAAATTGGACAGTAATATAAACATTTAAATTCTTTAAAAGATATATTTGTATAACAATGTTTACTTCGCTGCTGTCTCTCTGAATGTCACCGGGGTGACATATGAACCTATTAGCTTAGCAACAACGATACTTGAGTATGGACTACGAATTCCTTAGTTGGTATGACCATAAATAGAATGAATACGTATTAAGAATGAAAGCACAATAACAGTGATAGATTGTCTGGAAATACGTGATGTTTTGAGATGTAGTCTCAGGTTTGATTTAAAAGTATTTTATATCGTATGTCCAGTAAATCTCTCAGATTGTGAAATATCTATAATTATTCTTGTAACTAAGAGTGTTCAGAATATACAGTTGACATTTTAACAAGCAACATTGTTAATTTTTCTTTAGTTTAAGATAGATCTGTATAAGATATTTTGTTATATTATTTACCCTCTTTGTTAACAATAATTTTGTATCAATAAAGAATAATAATTCCCCCCTATTATCAGTTCGATTTGCGACGCACAAAACATTTTCCAATACTGTTATGTTGAAAAAAAAATTACACAAACTTTGCTAACTTCAATATTATTATCAAAAATCAAACTTCCACCTAATTCATCTTAATCCTACAATATCATAATTTCAATTTCCTCGTCCGCAAGGCTCTGTGGCGCCGCCCGACACATCAAGGCCGAATATATGAATATAAAGGGGATTCTTTCGTGTCGCAGACGCCGTGATATCAGTTGTAACTCGTCAAAGGTTTGTATCAAACGTTTTGTGGCATATCAGATGTTTGGGGTAAACTAGATGATGTAGCGACTTAATGAGGGGAAATAAAGAGGTTTAAGATTATATAGAGTGGACCAGAGGTACAATCAAACCGCTGCCTACCCCAAAGGCTATTTTCTTTTTTGAATGGTACCGATTCTATACACCAATTTCAATTGTTATTAATGCGATGAGGTCATATATATGCTTGTTATAAACTGTCAAAATAACGCATGGAATAGAGAATCCAAGTCTAAAATAAGTATAATAAGTTAGCATATAACATTATGTTTTGTTTTTTGCTGGAGTTTTCACTGACACCTATAACACAGGTTCTCCTAGCATACACAGCAGATCATTTTCTTATTATGACAAATGTTATTCAATGAACTACTCTGTACCATTTGTCCAGCAACTGAGTTTTGTAACATTTGTCTGCTTTATAATAATAATAATAATCATATCCCTGTATTATATACTGTCCCACTGTTGGGCACGGGCCTCCTCTACTACTGAGAGGGAATACAGCTTAGTCCTCCACACTGGCCTAGTGCGGATTGGTAGACTTCACACACACGAAAATTCCTAATAGAGAATTTTTCATGTGTGCAGGTTTCCTCACGACGTTTCCCTTCACCGTTAAAGCAAGCGATAATTTAGACTTAATTGTTTAGAAAAGTCAGAGATGTGTGCCCTTGGGATTTGTACCTGCGGACATTCGTCTCGGCAGTCCGCTCCACAAGCAACTAGGCTATCGCCGCTTTTTATGCATATATAGGAATATTTGCTTGTTATAAACTGTCAAAGTAACACATGGAATAGAGAATCCAGGTCTAAAATATTCAGCAAGCTCGTAGACCCACACCGCTCCTGCCTTACGCCAAAAACATGCACAAAAAGGGAACTGCGGCAGGTGTTGCGTGGAAATTGTCTGGCTCACGTGCGTGACGTCATCCCCTCCGTCAATGTCAGTCGACAACTTATTGCTTTTCCGCCACAAAACACACGCATGTGGAAATAGGCGTGCATAGCTGAAGTTCCTTCTTATCACGATAGGACGAAGCAATATTGATCGTGGCTTAAATCAGAAAGTACTGCTGGTACCCACCTGGAAACCGACCATCGTATACAGGGTCATTTTGACATCGCGTTACTAAATGAAACCACATATTTATCTACTTGGAAATAACACTTTACAATAAGTTACTTCAGCCGTACATGTAAAATAAAAAAGTGTAAGTTTCGAACAAAATAAATATTAATAAAGTAATTTTAATTTTACGCGCCATAATGCCGCTACTACTATTCTGAGAGAATTGGTTGCAGCGTCAACAACATACTTTCAGTCAGAAATACACTCACACGCCATATTCGCATTAAACTACATTATCAAAAAATCAGGAAATTCATTCCAAGATTTTTGCGAAAATATTCGTTATTAATGGATGATTTTTGGCACAATGTCAGCAAAGGTGAAGACGAGTACGTGGTTTCATTTAGTAACGCAATGTCAAAATGACCCTATAAAGTGCAAAACCCACCACATTGGCTCACACTAGCCTGTGTATCAGAACAGGCCGGCAAAAAAATTGGCGAGAGATTGTACAGGCCAGCACGTATAAATTGTATCATCAGCATTTTTCGCTTGAATTATCATAGTATAACATTGTCCAGTCAGTTCGCATTCGGGCATCAATTCCGCGCGTACTCATTATCATAATATTTCAATATGTCAATATTCTATCAAAAAAGGACTTTCTATCATTCTCATAAAAAATAATATCATTCTATCATAAAGATATGGTACGCATCGTACAGAGATGAAACTATCTAGTAATACTATCTGAATGTCATTCTTCTTACCAGCAGAACTAGAGGCAATCCCACTATGATGTCCAGTACTGCAACTCTTGCTAAGTTCGGCAGTGACACGATGACATCGAGCGGTGAAGCTCGGCGAGTCTCAGGGACCACTAATCTGTATTTATCCCGCAACGAAATTAATCAAATAGAAAGATAGAGAGGAGTTGTTAATATTAACTATCCACTTCTCTCCATAGCAACACACACAAGATAATGAACTAAGGAGGTATTTTAACCTTAAGTATAGATGTTTATAACTAGAAAATCCAGTTTTAAAGCACAAGGAATAAAGATATGAGCAGAAGAGCAGCATCTTAGTCTTTTTGCTATACGTTTAAAAAGTTAAAGCTGTGTACGCCTATAATACGAATACATATTTGAATTAAACATAATCATTTTTTATATTATGAGCGCCACTCCGTACACTGGAATTGAATGGATGACAGTTCAATTCAGTTGAACACAGTGAATCTTCGGAAGGCCTAATCTAGTACGTAGTACATAATATACATCGATGTATGTAACATGTTATGCTGTTGGTATACCAAATAAATAAATAATAAAAAGTACTAAAAAAAATGATGTCATTATGCCATGGAAAATTCCTCTTCCTCCCCGCATTCGAGTAAGATATAATCCAGAAACAGCCGAACTGAAAACAGAGACATCAAACAGTTTATCTTTCTTACAATTCCAGTACTTTCTACGTAATTGCTCTGTAGATTATAAACAAAGCCAGGTGGCTTAATTAACTGTTGCCCTTTACCCTTTACGGCGTCCCTACAGCCATCGCTTTTGGGATAAAACGGGACTCTAATTATTATTTATGGATTTTGTTGCGGAAGACGTTGTGTTCTTATTTTGCGTAATTGGTTTACTTCAGCTGTGAGGTTTTAGGTTCGGATTGGGGAAGAATTTGACTTTCAATGTCGAAAATATATGAAATGCAATTTCATAAACAATGTTAAAGACTACAGCATCCTCGGACCACCCAATAGAACTGAACCTAGGATACACAGAAAACCAAACTATAAAATAAAGAAACACACAGGACCTTGAAATACAAAGCATTATATACACATTCTTTTTTTAGTGCAACTAACATGACTCTAGCCTTTTGGTAAGCGACACGATCTCCTACAAACAATAGCAATCATACAGAATTTTGAATTAATAACTGTGTTGCAGTCCACTGCGCTCTCACCCCGAGACAAAGATGTTTAGTCTTATAATGCCCAGTAACTACGCTACAATGTCCTTCAACACCGGAACATAAAGTGTTGAGTGCAAAGACATTAAACAGTATAGTTACAGATTAGATATCAGGATCAAATTTGTGCTCCAAAAGTTCTTACCAATTGTAATAAGTCGTCGTCTAATTTGAAATACCGTGTGACGTCACAGCGTCCTTAGATATAATACAAAAATAACATAGTTACAGAAAAAATTATATGGGATCAAGATGGAGGTATATTATTTCGAATAAAAAAAGTATTTTCCAAATTGGTTCATAAATGAACGAGTTCTGAGGTAACCAACATTAAAAAAAACATTCACGTCAAATTGATAAACTCCTCTTTTTTTTTAAGTCGGTCAAAAATATGCTAATATGCGCAGTAAAAACGTGAAAATCACGATATAGAAACAATATGAAGTATTTTACATTTGTATCTTGCCATTTCGCGGGAGATTGAATACCGTCACATAATCGCAAAATTTTTATATGAAAATCTTTCCAATATCCACTCTATATAATCTTAGAACTCTTTGATTGAGTGAAATCTAGTTTTACCATTATCAATACTTTCATCACCAACCTCTTTGTATTTTACAAGCACATCATTTACTATGAAAAATAAATATTTTCCTCCAATATCGGAATATATATTCTCCAAACGCGTTAACTACATTGTCGCCCTACGACTACAAAGGCTTAATGTTTCCGTCACCTCCATAAACGTTACAGTTCCCTGTTACCTCTATAATCCATTACAATGTACTTTATAGGTGTACTTAAAACATGTTTTTTTAGTATACTCGTATAGGTAGGGATTGAAATTGTGGTCTGAACTTCCTTTGCTGTCTTTTTTGGATTTTATTTCTAATAACACATGTACACACTCATGCTTTTTATTGTCGAAGGGATAGGCAGAGGCGCAACTGGTTTACAACTTTTCGCCAAGCGTATTTCGTCCCATGATGTGATAACAGGGCTAAACTATTGCCACAACGGGAACAGAACGAAGAAGAACGAGAACTAGACATCGGGCTAAAACTGAGTAAATAAATCTAATATCAATTCCCCGACTCTAGAATCGACCAAGTAGAAACACCTATATTCATTGACGTATAAACGCGAACGTCCATATAAACTATTTGTTCAAAATCTGAACTAAAATAGCAACCAAAACGTCACTGTTATAACCTATTTATTCACTTTAACGATTAATAATTTTACTTATTTGACTAATATTTTTTATTCAAATCCAGGTTTACACGTAGACTCGCATTTTTATATTATGAGCGCTCCGTACACAACCACAACATTGACCATCCTAAAGTCAGTTTAAATGTATTGCAGTTCAATTCAGTTGAACACAGTGAATGTTCGGAACGCCAAACTTAGTACGTGCTACATATAAATTGATGCCTACATCATTTTGCCCGACCCGGGGATCGACCCCGAAACCTGAGCACTGCAGTCGTACCGCAAAATAACTACGTTAACGAGAGAGTCTAGCTATAACACACAAATATTTAGCAAATAACATTGTTGCTATTTCTAAAAACATAAATTCTGAAATGGTCACAAATTCCATGTATTTTTTCATATATACTCCGAAACCTGTGACTGCCTGTTGGCTGACTGACAATCAGTTAACACTGAGCTAGGGTCCGAATAACTTGCGCTTTTGAACCCCAGCCAAAACCCGTACCCATTTTTGAGGTAGGTACAATTAGGGCACGTGTCACGTGGTCTTTGTATAATACAAAATTTTAAAAATAAAATTATAATAACATTTTCAGCATAATTTTTCCTGTGTATATAGACTTTGATCTTGTATAAATAGTATATAATATTAGTTACGTATTATGTGTATACTGTCCTACTGCTGGGCCTTAGTCCACCACGCTGGTCTAGTGCGGATTGGTAGACTTCACACACCCTCAATATTCCGAAAGAGAAATTTTAGGTTGCAGGTTTCCTCACGATGTTTTCCTTCACCGTTAAAACAATCGATAATTATTATTTAGTACCTACCAAAATAAACTAAACACACATATATGAAATTAAATAAATTGTATGTAAATAATAATAACACTACACAATAATATTTAAATCTAAAAATAAATGCAAATTATCAGAATAATAACATAAAACCAAATTATGTAAATTGAACAAACCAATTATATTTATTTACATTTTGCTCACGGCTTTCAATAAAAATTATAGAGTTCCAAATAATTTAATTCCTTAGACATTATTTCATCAGTTTCATAGACAAGTGACTGAATGAAATTAGGACCTGAATCTAGAAATTAAACTATTATTTCGTGAAATAATCACATGATTAATGTTTACATAATGCCTGTTAACATCTCAAACTCCCTGAAAGATATAGAGAATTATCAGACAAATCTAGAATAATAAATACATTAGAAATCTATCAATGAAATAATATCTCTAAAAAGTAGTAGTTAACTGGTCTCTCTTATGTGAGAGTACGCCTGGACAGGTACTGCAATGTCTATTTCTGCCGCCAAGCAGCAGTGTGTAGTCACTGTTGTATTCCTGGGTTAAAGGACATAGTAGCCAGTGTAACTGCTAGGCAAAAAAGAGTTAACATCTCATGTCTCAGGATGGCGAGCGCAGGGGAATACCAAACTATACTTTGCAATTTGTTGGATGGAGTTTCTACTGTTTATGGGCGGTAGTATCGCTTACCATCAGGCGAACGACAAGCTCGTCTCGTCATTCAAAGCAATAGAAAAAAGTAAATATAATTCTCAATTAATAAATATATCCAAATGGCTATTAAATGGCTTTCAATCGAAGCCAAACCAAATACTAGACATTTATTAATTTTTACTGCTGAATACAATTTATTTTTAGTACGAACCAATTTCGTTCACAATTCTTATTCAGATAGTGTTCTCGTAGTAAATCTGCTCCAGATTGTATCTGAGATGAATGGTAATCCATTCTATTTCAAATAACCCATGAAAATTCATGAGATGTTAAGTGTGGAAAGATCGTGTACTACACCACACGCGACTGCAAGCGACCGCACGCGACTGTAAGCGATATTATTGTACATGAGACTAGAGCCACGGATTCAAGTAAGCTAAAGAGCTCATCACCGCTCCATTCAAGAGTGGTTTAGAGTGATTCATCTTATTTAACGCCCTCTGAATGGAATCATTAAAATAATTGCAGGCAATGACATAGTCTTTGCAGTTACCCCATCTTAATTAAAGCTCTCCCCTCCGTCTCAAGGGGTTAGAATAAATTATTTTTAAATTGACGTATTACGCTGTAAACCCGTTGTTGCCATTTCTAAATGGCATTACCAGTTCTTTAATGTCTCCAAACAATAAATGTAAAAATGTAAATGACACTTTCGCTCTCAAAGGATTTTTATATGTTTAATTCAATGCTTGTTTTATAAATTATAATTTGTGTTTAAAATTTTAATGGAAAATGAACGTTTAACGAAATTGTCTCGATGCGAATTAAGCGATAGGGACAATGAGGCTTTTGAATTTTATTGTGTTCGCGGCGGCTTCAGAATTTTAAAATATTGCAAATGCAATTTCGTTTATATAATATTGCTAGTATATTTTATTGAATGGTTTGACCGCATAGGATTCCGTGGTTGAACAAAAGGCGTTTATAGAACATAACTGGCGATACGTCTCTTATATGCGAGGAGACGTCTAGGTAATCGGAATGTCTATTTCTACACGCAAGCACCAGTACCCATGCACTGTTGTGTTCTGATAGTCAATCTATGTCTAGGCATTATGAGACATCTTATTTCAGAATGACGAGCGCAGTGGAGTGCCACGCTGTATGTAATTCAAAGTTCTATTTGGTGTTGCTAGTAATTGGACGTTCGTATCGCTTACCATCATGGCATACTTGTTTTGCCATATAATTCCAATATAGAAGATCCAGAAATCAGCACTTTGAAACAAAAACTCCAAACAAAATATCTTTAAGGATTAAACGATACTATTCATGTATTTATCTAGGTACTATCACGTCGTTAATTCTACCTTTAAAGCTCTATTGTTAGATATAAAAGTCAGATTTTGCACTCGTATAACAGTTAAAAAAATATATATAGTATTTGATTGAACTGCTCTTAACAATAATTAAATTGGAATGATATTTATTATCGTAAAAAACAGTATTTTTATTTTTCTCTACATCATGCACTGATACCTTGAACTGATTTTGAAAAGAGCAATACTAGATTTTCCTAGCCGTTCTCTGGTGAGGACTACTTTCCGAACTAGTGGTAAAGTTAATATTGATAGAATCTAAATAATGTATAACATTTTACAGATTCATATCAGTCTCATCTCTAGTCATGGGATCATCATAGATTACACAATCTTTAATTAAATTCTATGACTACTATATTGGCAGCGGCACTGTCAGGCGAGCAACTGTCTCGTTATTCACTGAAGCCCGCGGAAACCAGCTAAATATATAACATTAGGTCATTGTCTAAAAGCTGCAAGGTGAAATAAACAATGGCGTTTGTGGGACAAACCTTCGCAGTTGGTATGACTCAGTGAGTCAGGGAATTTAAATCGTAATATTTGTACACTAAAATACATTTTACGATGGTAGATTTTTGTCGAAAATGCAGATTAGTTTACAGATTAAGTTCTGCGAAGATTCTAATTATTTAGTCATGTATAATTTGTGTCCGTTTATGTTCTAATACGACTGTTATGAAGTAAAACTGTCTAGTTTATATAGAATGCTGCAAAGATTTGTTCTTTTCAACATTGCCATCATAGGAATCGAATCTATTTCGTAAGTCTTTGATATAAGACACTGTAACTGGACCAATAGTTTTTTTTAACTGCTTCGGCAAAGTAACCCCAGTACACCTGATGGTAAGTGGAATGGGGTCCAATAGAATGTCGACTGACGAGAGATCATTACCCCTCGACAGTCGACACTATTATGCCGGCCTATTGGAACCGGATATACACAGGCTGATCCCGAAAAGCGACACACTTACATGAGCCACTATGGCGAGTTTTAACACCCTGTGTACGGTGGTCGATATTCCCGCGGATATAAAATATATCCTACCACCAGCAAAACAATGTTGTATTTCTAGTAAACAATGTTTTCTTTTTACACTATACAGGGCAAACGGTTTTCCAAAAATCATCTATACATAAGGTTATCTTTGAAAAACTACAAAGAAAAATTCCTCCCAAAGATTCGACACATACAAAGTTTAACCCAACCTGAAAATCGAACTTTTGTTTCCTTATAAATAGTGCAATACTAACTTTAAGCATAGCAAAGTTAAGACTTGAATACAAATTCGATATCTAATTAGAAAACTTTTCCAACTCGCGCATCGAACCTAGCTATTGCTGCCCAAAGTCTTACCCATATGATCTTTATAGCAGTATTTCTTAATAAACCGATTGAGTCAAAGGTATCATTTCCTTTTGATAGGAATTGACCACTGCCCGTTCAAGCGAATGTGAACCTTATTGTTAAGTAATTAAGAGTGATGGCGACGTAGGGGATTCTTTTAAAAATTTTCATTACTCCTCGGCTTCATTCTGGAGCCACGTTTGTTTTAAATGCGGCGTAAGTTATAAGAAATGTGGTTCATATTTTATTTCTAATTATAAAGTTGAAAGTTTAGGAAGCAGTTTGTTCGTTTGTTTACCAGATGTATTTGAAATTTGTCACACATATAGACCAAATCCTGTACTATAAGTTCTCAAGATCATGCCTTTCTCATTTAAATTTTAGAAAAAGGTGCATCCTCAGTTTGCCAACAGTCAAACTCCATGAAGTTGTTTGTTCAAGCTGGAGTGGCAGTAGGCGAGGCATATAGCTCGCAGAACTGATGATGCACGAAGGCTCAGGAGTGAAGGCCATAAACTGGCAAGCGCAACGTTGGACGTCCACCCACGAGGTAGACAGATGACCCAATAAAAGTCACAGGAGGTTACTGGACGCACGTCGCTTCCCATAGGTCGAAATGGAAATCTTTGGGGGAAGACTATATTCAGCAGTGGTCATCCTGCGGCTCACGATTATGATGATGAATCGGAAACCTTACTTTTCCTTCATATTATGGGCTACTTTTCACTCCGGGAAAATATTTTTCATGAAACTTCACTCAGGCAGAGATGGGCAATAACTAGTCGGGAAAATATTTCTCCCGGAACAACACACGGGCAGAGCTGCTGGCAAAACCTAGTTTAATAAACAACAGCTCTCGCCCATCACTTCGTCCACGCACTGTTGGCCGTGAGCCAGGCTGACCGAAGCGCTCCGAGCCTCGTCTTCACTTCATTGATTACTCACAAGTATTTTCGCTCCGGGTATGATGGAACAACGTTTTTCACGAATACTAAATATTTTAGTTTTCGGGGCTAACGGTTACCGACGTTTATCTCTGAAGGGGTAAGCAGAGGCGTCCAGTGCACCCTATTTCGCCGCGTCTATTTCTAAGAATGTCAGCCCTATAAAACATAAATTCCAGACTTCAAGCTTCTATTTTGCAGGAAAGGAAGTGTCTTAAATTGCAATTGAAAGTAGAGTCCCATTTGAAGTAACAGACGCATGGTTTGGTGTCAAAGCTCGTGAAGGGGTAGGTATCTCAAATGTGAGAGTCCGCCTGGATAGGAACCACCGCAATGTCTATTTCTTCCGTCAAACAGCAGTGTAAAGTCACTGTTGTGTTGCGGTTTGAAGGCCGTTGTAGCCAGTGTAACTACTGGACATAATAAGACTTAACATCTCAAGTCTTAGGATGGCGAGCGCAGTGGAATACCAAACCATACTTTGTAATTCATGGTGTTGGATGATGTTTCTATTGTAGTTGGGCGGTCGTATCGCTTACCATGAGGCGCACGACAAGTTCGTCTCGTCATACGAAGAAATAAAAAAAAGAAGTGGCACCCTGCTGCTACACAAAATATATGGAATTAACTAGAGATTTATTGACCGTACACACGATTTGTATTATTTTGGCCTACGTAAGTTTTGCGAACCGATATCAGCCTGCGTTTACCTTGTTTTGAATAGGCCAGCATGGTGGTTACTGGCGAGGGATAATCATCTGCCATCAGTCGATTCTCTGGACATCATTCCACTTACCATCAGGTGCACATTCATGTTGCCGAAGATAGAAAAAAAACCGGCAAAATGATATTTTTATCCGATAGATACAGATAAACGACCTGGGAATGGAACCCGGGACCTTAACACAGTAGTCATACATTTTATACGGTACACAATACAACTACGCCACCGAGACAGTCTTGAGTAGTTCCAGAAAAATCTAAAAAAAATATGTTTATAAGTATAAAACGAAAAGTAGATAATGAAAAGGTTTCTCGTTAAAGTTAATTTATTTAAAGTACATACTCAAAACATTAATAAAATTACTTGGCGCAAATTAATGTATTTTTAGGCTGGTATTAAAAATTATTGAGTCATACTTTTTATTTAATGAGGATCTGAAGTAACTTAACTAAATTCATTTGAAATTAGAACTAGTATTTAAGTATTTTTTCAAATCGAGAAGAAATACTTTAATTTTAACACATGTAAAAGTTTTTCATTCGACTTTTTCACTCAGTATGTCGTTTTTTTTTATTGCTTTCTATGATCAGACGATATTGCCGTTCGCCTGATATTAAGCGATACCACCGCCCAGAAACAGACGAAATACTAACACCTTGAATTATAAAGTATTGTTTGGTATGAGACACCTACCACTAGTAAAGAAAAGTAGTTTTTTTTTTTTAATTAAAATACGAGTAAGCCGCTCCCTTCGTAGTCAGCGACATCACCACCCATTAACAATGCCAACACTATTCAATAATCTGAATCATGAATATCTCTCAATATAAACGTACGTAACGAAATAGCTTTTACGAACTACATATTAAAACTAAATTTTCGGCTTCACATTTTTTTGTTTAATGATTCTAATACATTTAGTTTATATATGATTTGATAGATCGAATGTACAAAAACAAACAAAAGAAGACAGATGAGACAAAAAAAATATATTTCATTAAAAAAGCTATATCGTTATGTACATATATTTTGAAATATACTCTTATAAACCAATGTCACTTGCTACAATCTGAGACAAGAAAACAACACATCACGCCTTTATCCTCTAAGGCGTAGCTTGAAATTCAACCATGGCTCTTACATTTCCCCATGTTTCCGTCCCATTGTATAATGGAGGCCGGGCCTGTCGCTATATCGGGCACTAATCCAGACTCCGGGCTGATACTGAGTAGAAAAACCTAATATCACTTTACCGAGGACCCGACGCCATTTTGCTAGTAGTAGGATATATTTTATATCCGCCCAGATAGCGACCACTGTACCCAATATGTTAAAACCCGAGTGGCCCACGTAAGTGTCGCGTTCCAAGATCAGCCTGTGTATATCCAGTTTTAACAGGCCGGCATAATTATGTTAACTGCCGAGGGGTAATCATTTCTCCTCAGTCGACATTTTATTAGGCATACTCAGTTACACTGGGGTCACTTTGTTGTGCGCGTATAAAAAAGCATGACATGTTAAGTCTCATAATGTCTAGAAGAATGAATATGATGTCCACCACACCTCCAAATAGCTTACCCACTGCTACCTAACATAAATAAAGTAATGGTATCTACCAAAAGAAACCTACCATTTACCAACTAAAAAAGAAAGCCAGTCGACGGCCTATTAAAAGTTTTATTCGTAATTTGATAAATATTTCACTCGACAAATCCGAACCCGGGACACGGGCGCCACAAATGTCAAATATTTGGGGCATTTAAATAAATAATACCAAGGCGGTTAGCGTCAAAATAATCGTTCGTGGAAGCATTCGAGACGCAGCGTTTATTTATAAAAGGCGACCTACTTCCTAATACAACGCTGAATGTTTTAGTTGATTTCCAACATGCATTTCATCCGTGTAATGAGCAAGTCGCGGTTTGATGTCATTTTATGTGGAATAAAATTAATATTTAGTAACGATATTTTTTTTGACTTTACCCTTATTATTATAGGGGTCACTTTCCCGTGATATAAAAATGTGACGTCATCCAGTACGTCATTTGGACAAATCGGATATCTCAACTTTATAAATACTTAGACTAAAAAGTCTACAAATATTATTATCATACCTAACTACATATTTTTACTTCTAAAGGGATAGAGAGGTAACTGATGCGTTCGTGATTTTCTATCTCATTTTCATTAAGATTTTAAACTTATTTAATAATAATAATAATATCAGCCCTGTATTATATACTTGCCCACTGCTGAGCACGGGCCTTCTATACTACTGAGAGGGATTAGGCCTTAGTCCACCACGCTGGCCTAGTGTGGATTGGTAGACTTCACACACCTTCAAAATTCCTATAGAGAACTTCTCAGATGTGCAGGTTTCCTCACGATGTTTTCCTTCACCGTTAAAGCGAACGATAAATTCACAAAGAATACACACATGATTTTTTAGAAAAGTCAGAGGTGTGTGCCCTTGGGATTTGAACCTGCGGACATTCGTCTCGGCAGTCCGTTCCACACCCAACCAGGCTATCGCCGCTTACTAGGCTGTCGCCGCTTATTTAATTAAACTTATTTAATTAATTAAAATTCAAATTCAAATGACTGTTGAGGTTAAGAAACTACCTATCTATGAATTATTTATTGTTTTTATTTTAGATTTAAGTGTTTTTTTCGCAATAATAACTCTTAAAAATATATTATTTATATCGATCTAAACATTTTATGTAAGTTGTAAATACATTCAAAAGGTAAACCTACAAAACATACGCTCTTATACTGAATACGTTTGTATGAAAAAAATGTACTGCATGTATTATGTAATGGCATTTCCAATAAAAAAATTAAATAAAAAAAGATAATTATGATAATATGATAGGAGATCCCATCAACAAATCTAGCAATAATACCAATCCACTCACTAAGTAATTTTTCAATTAAATCGCCTTTAAATATTCCTTACCGAAAACCCCACAGGTAAAATAACACTCCCTTTCACAAACATTCACCACAAAGCACATATTTTGACTTCTGATCATCGTACCGCACGAAACAAACACTTCTGTGTAACCCTGTACCCAATCGAACTCTGTAGACATGCGTCTAGTCTACAGAACAAACAAAGGTTTCGTATTCACGCGTCAATGATACGATTCAGAATTGGAAGAAAATTGAAGGTGATGGAATACGTAAAGGCCAGCAAAGCGAACTGGTCAGTACAGTTACTTGCGCAAGTTATGCCTCAGTCAATACACACACACACACATCACGCATTTATCCCCGAAGAGGTATGCAGAGGCGCAACCACGGCTCCCACTTTTCGCCATGTGTGTTCCGTCCCATGATGTTATAGGGGGCGAGCTTATAGCCATATCGAGCACAAATTCTAGACTCCGGACTGACCACATACAGTCCACAGTCATAACATAATATTGAAAGGTTTTTTAAAGAAACTAGGTATTGCTCGCGAGTTCTCCTAGGTGAAAAGCCTTTCCCGCTATACCTAAATCACAAAATTGATCACGCGGGCGGAGTCACAGGCAAAAGTCAGTGTCTTATATTTATAATAGGGTACGAACCAATTACTATTTATTGGCAATTCCCGACTCCAGGTGGATACTAAGCAGAAATCTCAATATCACTACCAGACGCTGAAACTTGCGACCTCAGCACGAGATAATAAAAAAAAAATGCAAAAATCACACTCCCGCAAATCTACCTAAAAAAAGTCCCTAAGCGACCCAAATTTCCGATGACATCACATATAAAATTTCAGAATTCATTCATTTGAGATATTTCCACCGCGATGACGTGAGGCCTTGGGTTATATACAGATCGCGTCATCTACATTATTGGGAATACGACATATTTCTACAATATTAATATCACATCACGGTATTACATCAATGTTGGCAGTTTAGATTTTCACTCCAGAGTCAGGAATTTGCACCCCATATGGTGACAGGCGGACAGCGATAGCCTAGTTGGTTGTGGAACGGACCTCCAAGACGAATGTTCGCAGGTTCAAAACTGAGGTATTTTTATGATTGAAAAGCCCAGTCACAATATTATTGGGTCGACTGGGATTCGAACCCAGGATTTTGCGCGATAGTCCTACTCGTACCAACGCAGCTACGCCACAAGAAGAACGAAGAATTAAAACAGTATTTACTAACAATTCTATTCTTAAGCAATTCGTGTAACCGACATAATTTTGAACGCCATATAAGTCGCGAGGGCACTGGCGAAAGATCCATGTAACCCAATTCCTATCAGCTTCACTTTCGTAATTTTTATAAAATCTAATTATCAGAAGAACTATTTGCCACATTTATGCCTTTTAGAACCTATAAGTTGTATAGGGTTCGCATTCCAAAAAAAATCACACTTCGCCACTGCGCGACTGACTGCTTTCCTGCCGCGATCTGACCTTGTGCATTTGTAGATTATAGAATATAAATGTCAAACTATCGTACACATGTGAATTTTGTTAGTTTTGAATTTGATCGCATAGTTTGTATCTAAAAATCAATCTACTATAAAATCAAAGTTCCACTCAAATTCAAAACAATGTTGAAATAAAACAGCTCTCAGAACAAAAAGGATTGACGCAAACAAATTCAAAACATCGAAACTAAAACTGACATCAATTTAAAGCCGACCATTCACTAGCCAATAATAGTCGCGCCAATCATCAACTTTACAGACAGCTTTATTCCGTCACTACAATGCCACTTTAAATGTACAACGGATACTTTTAATTAAATCCTTCAATTTGTGATGGTTCGGTATTTTTCAGTATTTTTGAATGTAAATTTGTAATATGAACTTTGAAGGTTTGTTCTCAAATTTAGTAACAAATATATCGCACTCTTAATAAAATAATAACCCATTTCAAAATTGACAATTTGTGGGAATCGTCAAACAACCAATTTCTGTTTGCGACCTTTTAGTTTTTTTCCTTTTTTTCATACTAAAGGTTTCATTTATTACCTATCTTTAATAAGCTGAATTTTATAGCAACTTCAAAAAAAAATGTAGCAGACAATAATTAGTTTTCCGACGACTGCCACAAATTAACAATTTTGAAATAGGTCATTATTTTATTAAGAGTGCGAATTATTTTCTTCATGTATCTTTTTAATGTATGTTTTTTTAAAGACCGGAGTAATCTAGATTATAACAAGTTGAAGAGTTTATTTGTTTTCTGAAACGAATGACTTAATTCTGAGTTAGTAAGCAACTATATAGTTCTTAAACGCAATTTACTTTAAATTAAGCCACGTATAAAAGCCAGTGACAGTTGCATTATCGAAATGAATAATATGAATAAAATTAATAATAATACGTAATGGGGATGTTTTTACGCGGTCTTGTGATGAGTTGCTTATTCCTTACCAGTAACCTGACCAGGTTAATAAAAAACCTCGCTATGTGGTAAAAGCTGGAATTAATTTCTTACACTAATAGCGTTATCTTTACAAGTGAAATTATAATAGTGGTGTCCTCAAAGCAGGTTTCCTATTTTTTATTGATTCTAGATACACACCCATTTAGATTAATGGTATAAGAATATAATAAATTTACTAAATTATTTTTTAAAATTTACTAAATTAAATTTGTCACAATAATTTTCAAAATATTTACTGCGTAACTTTCCTAAACATAATTTATAGTAAGTAAAAATCTGTAATAATCTTGGCATCAGTAAATTTTTTGATCCCTTAAAATAAATTTAAATAAAATCATAACTGAAATAGAAAAAATTGTTTTAAATTTTAATCTTACTAGTATTTATTATACTACTGATTTATTCACACAAAATCCACTGAACTCAAAATGAAATATACATTACTGGACCGCAAGCTATTTGTCTAAAAAACACAAAAATCCTGTGAAGATTTTACTCTTTCACACTGACCGCAAACCGTTGCCCACTTCACTCTCGACCCATATAGCATTATACTCTGCTGACCCACTTACGATAATTAAATAGGCTGAGAGACATTGTCTTAGGAAAATCAATCTTACGGGTTTAGACTTATGGATACATTTATTATGTTTTAATTAGAGTAGAGGTATAAAAGATTGATAAGTTGGAATAAAATTAAGAAATTATTTCGTCTTAGATTTTTATTCTAGGAAATTATGAGGCATACGGATATTAGCTTTTCTCATTAAGCCCGGAGTCTGGAATTTGTGACCGATTTGGCGACAGGCTCGCACGCTATCACATCATGGGAAGGAACTCACGTGGCAAAAAGTAGGTAGTCAATTATATAGCGTCGTCAACATACCCTAAATAAATTAAGCCAGTTTATTTATATCTAAATCCCTATAATACCTACAATCAAATCCTATAAGCGTTTTCTGGAAATACTAAAATTAAACAATAAGAAAAAATATTCCATCGAAAAATATTTTCTACAAATTCATAGGTCAAAATAAGTAAGTCACGTCTAAATTAAAGTCAATAATTGGCATTCTTAAAACGTCGTCAGCAAAGTGGCCCGTTTCGACAACAATTAGATTCTGTTAATTTCTCAACTTAATTACCTAATTTATGAGTTTCACAAAGTTCGTGACACGCGAAGTATTTTAATTTGTTGTTTTGTTATCGAAAATTAGTACAATACGGCTATATTAGAGTTTTTAAATAACAATTCTTACTCCGTATACAGGGCTATTTTACATTGCATTTATAAATTAAACCAAGTATTCTTTACCTTTGCTACCATTGCCAAAAATCATAAATGTATAACCAATAATTTCACCAAAAATCCCAGTTTAATTTTCTGATTTCCTATCATTTTCTAGTTTAGTGTGAATATGGCGTGTGCGTGAGTCTGTTTCTGACTGGAAGTGTGATGTTGCCGATGCGGCAAATTCTCTTAGAGTAGTTAGTGGAAGGGACAATAGGGTGCGTAAAATTAAAATGATTTCTATCGATATTTGTTTTTTTTTTTAAAACGTACACTTCTTTATTTTACATCTACGGTTCGAGTAACTTATTGTAAAGTTTTATATTCAAGAAGATAAGTATGTGTTTTCATTTAATAACGCGATGTAAAAATGACCCTTTATTCGGAGGTTAAAATTAAGCTAAAACATTATGTTTAGCGGCGATAGCCTAGTTGAATGGGGAACGGACTGCCGAGACGAATGACCGCTCGTACAAATCCCAAGGGCACACATCTCTGACTTTTCTAAAATAATGTATATTTTTTATGAATTATAGCTTGCTTTAATGGTTAAGGAAAACATCGTGAGTTTACCAGAATACCTGAGAAATGCTTTATTGGAATTTAAGGGTGTGTAAAGTCTACTAATCTGCACTAGGCCAGCATGGTGGACTAAGGCCTAATCCCTCTCAATAGTAGAGGAAGCCCATGTCAACAGTGAAGCAGTAAATACCTACAGGGCTGACGTTATATATATTTTTTATAATAATATTATGTAAATCTTGATAATATGTTAGGGACTTGATCTGTTAGTGTTTTTCAACCAAATCAATTCAGTGGATTATGCGCGTGCTAACAAAACGATGTATCATTACTCATTATACGAATGTAGTCTCTTTTTCCTCTTTTCATAATATTACAGACAACACACACACACACGCATACATACACATACACATTTGCTATTGGTAGGATATATTTTATATCCGCCCGGATAGCGACCACCGCACACAAGGTGTCAAAACCCGCCACAATGGCTCACGTAAGTGTGTCGCGTTCCGGGATCAGCCTGTGTATATCCGTTTCCAACAGGCCGACATAATTGTGTCGACTGGCCAGGGGTAATCATCTCTCGTCAGTCACATGCTATTGTGACCCTGCTCCACTTACCATCAGGTGCAGGAGAGTCTGCCGTGGACGTAAAAAAAAACATTCATCTATACCACGAAAGGGGAAGGCAGATGTGCAACCAAGGCACCTACTTTCGCCATGTGTATGCTTATAAATATTATAGTCTACTTAACCAAAACAGCAGGCAGGAATCGAACAAGTGACCTCCCTTTAATACGCCTCAAATGCAAACCATAAAAATTCCGATAATTAAAACTTATAAATACATTTCCATTCGAAATTCAAGATACCATTACAAAATGACGAAATGCGCACAAACATCGTACATTGCGTGCCAAACATAACATTTGCGGAGGATTATCAAAACAAACAGCGCTATGTATGCGTATATGTACCGCCCATTGACCTAGTTATATTTTAAAATGATATCTCATTTTACGACTGTATTATAAGATGGGTTTTTGATGTGGGGATTCTAATCATTGATGAAGACTATTTTATCCCTCCTATAGTTATAAATTTCATAGCTGTCTCGATGGTGTAGTTGTATTTTTTTTATTTCTTTGAATGATGAGACGAGCTTGCTGTTCGCCTGGTAAGCAATGCGACCATAAATAGTAGAAACACCATCCAAAACCTTGAATTAAAAAGTATTGTTTGGCTTTTCACTGCGCTCGCCATTCTGAGACATCAGATGTTAAGTCTTATTATATCCAGTAATACTGGCTACAATGTCCTTCAAGCCGGAACACAATAGTACACACTGCTGCTTGCCGGCAGAAATAGACAGCGGTGATACTCACTCAGGCGGGCTCTCACATATGAGAAACCTACCAGTGAAAAATTAATACTTTTGTCAGGATCTGGAGCGATTTTGATTTAAAATAGAAATAACTTTCACAATTATTTCACCAACCAACCGACTTATACTTGTCAATGACCAATGCCCAAGTCTGTCTAACGCTTAGTGATTTAAAGCAAAAAGTATAAGAAATACCCTAATATTATTAATGACGTCAGTTATATTTTTTGCATTTAACACATCAAAATGTAGTCTTTTTCCCTCCTAGAGAATTCTTGTGCGCTCGGACTCTCCACACCGAAAGCATGCCCATGCATAGTGGTCCTAGGCACACAGTTCAGTGTATATACCTCATGGTTGCCAAATTACAGAGGTCTATGAGGGCTCGCAAACATTTCTTGGCCTTCTCCCCGCCTCCCACCCTAAGAGGGTTCCTTCTCCTCCCACACACTTTCTTCTCCAGATATCCCCTTTCAACTTTCTTCCAGGGCCCTGCAGTCGCTAAGGCAGGAGATTCCAGTATTCCATTCGCAGGTTTCAATAAAAAAGCCTAGTGTTTTTAAACCAATGTTAACTCCAACAAACGAATCCACATTAACATTGAAAATGCAACTCAACTAACCGGCAGTTTCTATCGAAATATTGTTTTAAACTTTATTTATTTAGGTCCACATTCCGGTCACCGCCCGCAGGAAAATTGTTATAATTGTGCGAAGCTACTGGAAATTGCGTTCATTATTTAGTTTAGCAAAAACATAGCGCCTATACCTTGTGGGGTGGGTAGAGGTTTTAACCACATTTCGCTAGCTATGTTAGATTTCATGAAATAATAGTTAAATGGCACAATTCAAATACACTATTAATATTGATAATAATCTAATATTGTTTCACCCAACCAGGGAATGAAACCCGATACAATACGACAGTCATAACATAATACAACTATACCGAGGTAGTCGTTCATAAGGCAATGTTTAAATATAATAAAAATAGTATGTATTAACTGAGTGCCTGCACATTACGTATTTCATTCGCGTCTACAAGCATTTTCGATATGCGTTCTTTGCGCCTTTTCAGCGCGCAATTGCAGAGCTTTTGGACACATGACCTCACCTAGAGGAGCCAATGACTAAGTATAAAACAACATGAATTAATTTATGTCGTTAAAATCATCAGACCTCAAGATAACTTTAAAATACAAGTATGATTTTTTTTATAAAATAAAACATTGTTTACAACAAATGTTAAGGCTTATATTGGCTACATTGTCCTTGCTACAATGTCCTTCAAACGGGATCCTGGGAGAGTCCCGAGGCAATTGGGTTTTTCTTCTCAGTATCACCTCGGACTCTGGAATTTGTGCCTGATAAGGCGATAGGCTCGCTCCTTATATCATAGAATAGAGCACACGTGGGGAAAAGTAGTGTAGTGTTTTTATACTGTCTACAATGTGTTTGTTTAATATCGCTCAGTAATTTAGCGGACATACTGTCCTCCAAACTGGAACACAACTGTACACTGCGCAGACGCGGCAAAAATATACACTGCAGTAGTATCTGACATACTTTCACATTAGAGTCCTAACTAATATGTACATTGCTCTACAATTTCAAAAATGAAAATTAGGCACTCTTAAAAAATACACAATCAACTTTCAATTTTATTTCTTAGAACTTAGTACTCAATCTGCCAATTTATTCATACAGTGGCAAAAAAAAATCACCCCAAAAAACCTAAAAGTTCAAAAGTGGCGTTATTATTCAAACTCGATGTTACGGTACATTAATCATTAATTTTCACCGTCCGGGCTTTCCACTGCCCGGAGTTTTCAAAAGAAAAACTTTGTTTTCTTTTCGTATAATTTTTACATAAATTTTTGTATCGGCTGTCGATTTTGAACGTCACAACTTTTCTATTGCGCCCTTGATAACAATTTCTGTCTGATTGTTAAAAGTTTTGGGCCAATTACAAGTGATCATTTATAGTTGAGTGGAGAAAATAGGTGATATTGTCTATGACTTTTCTGTTAGGACCATACTAAGGTTTAATGCGTTAATAATAATATCAGCCCTGTATTATATACTTGCCCACTGCTGAGCACGGGCCTCCTCTACTACTGAGAGGGATTACGCCTTAGTCCACCACGCTGGCCTAGTGCGGATTGGTAGACTTCACACACCTTCGAAATTCCTATAGAGAACTTCTCAGAAGTGCAGGTTTCCTCATGTTGTTTTCCTTCATCGTTAAAGCGAACGATAAATTCACAAAGAATACAGACATGATTTTAAAAAGTCAGAGGTGTGTTGGGATTTGAACATGCGGACATTCGTCTTGGCAGTCCATTCCACACCCAACTAAGCTATCGCCGCTTCAAATTGCGTAAATTAAGGCATAAATGCTAAATGCCAGCCCGAGCTGGCTTCTTTGTTTACTTTGTAGTCTTTCATTTGTTTCATATCTAATATAAAATGTCTGTATATAAGCGACTTAATTGAAGTAATAATTAAACATTCTCATGTACCTTGACTTATCATAAGCGCAACTACGTTCGCCTACGTGATGAATAAAGCATTTTACTTGTTTATTTATATTTTAAACTTGTACAGCAAAAATGTAGTATTATATATATTTTAAATACAGCTGAGAATTACCTTTTCTATTGTCAACAAAAGAAAACTTCACGTTGCGAAACATTTGTTAAATTCCACACTTTAGCCATAAATGGCAAAAGTCACATATCCCTAATATTGTTAGCGAAACTTGTCACGCGACGTGACGTTTGCGTGTAACGTGACAACGACTTGTAAAAATATTTGAAAACTTAAAGCTAACAGCGTGAATCTTTTTAATAATTATATTTACTCAGTACTATAGTTTAAATTTATCTGTATTTTATGGAAGTATAAGAGATATGGGCGCAATCCTAGGTACAATTTAGAGTTGGTAATTATTTTTTTTGTTTCGTTAAGAAGGTCCCTTATTACTTCCGCCCAGCCTTTGCGGGGGGCGACTGTGTGGTTAGGTAGGGGTTAGGGCAATCAAAATTTTTGTTGTTATTAATAAAAACAATCCAATATTTGTGACCAATATTACATTATGTTCCTACACACACTCGCGCATTTTATCACCAGAGTTACGCAGAAGCGCAACTGAGACACCCACTTTTCACTGTGCGAACAAAAATGAGACCAAATTTGCCCGACCCGGGGATCGAATCCGAGACCTCAGCACCAATCGTACCGTAAGACAGGTACGCTACCGATGCAGAGGCAATATATTACTATTCAGCCAATTATGAGTATTTGCATCTCTACCTACCCGTCTAAAATTAAACCAATAATTCACAGACATATATATTATTTATGTCAACAAACAATTAGCGTTTTCCTAAACAAAACAACTAGAACAGAATGTCAATGCAGTTAAAAGGCACAAATGAGTGACAGTATTACATCAGTCACAATCACTATGCTGGACTAAAAACGCGCTGGACACGCTGGCCGAACGCCAACGAAGCGAGCCACCGAATGTTATATATAATACCGCCACTATCCAGTACAGTAAACGGGAAAGATTTTGCTAATAATATTATTGTACTGGCTTTGCCAGTCTTGCGAGTCTTTTCTCAGGATAAAAGGTCTCCTTATCCCACTTATTGGGATACGTAGAGCACTTTTTACGTATGTTGTAATGTGACTTAGTTTTTACGAGAGGTCTTACGTCAATCCTGTGGAAATCACCAAGCGATGATATCAAGAGCTTTAGGTGATCACAAAAATCAACTCACAAACCCTACACAAGGAAAGCCACTTTGAAAATCGAACCTTGGACCTCGCAAACGCTAACGTCACTAATACTATACGTATAACAAAGTAATGAAACGCCCACTCATACAAATAACACGGCGTAACATTATTTTAAGCAAACAGAGAAATTAATATCAACACATTAATGTGGGTTTGCATCGCATGGTCGACTCGTAGTCGTGGTTTTGATATACATACATAAAAACAAATGCTCACGCCTTTATGCTTGAAGGGTTAGGCAGAGACGTAATTAGTACACCCATATTTGGCAAAGTTTATGCCTGTCGCATGTGATAGAAGGTGAACTACTACAGGTAGTTCAGATATGGTTTTTCAAATTAAATATTACATAATTTTTTGTTGCTCATTTGGGGATCGAAATCAAGACCTTATTTCTGATGAGCTACGATCCAGGTTAGCCGGTGTACAGTAAGAGATATGGTCGCATTACTATACAAAAACAATAATAATATACGAAAGTTTAACCCACCATCATATGTGACCCGTAGAAGGAAAAAAACTAATGTGTATTATATGACTGTTTATAACGCTTAATAAATCGTTGTACAATGCCTGTAATGATCTAATAAATTGCATTCAATGGAACCGTGTAACTGCAAAACAGCATGATATTTGTCTGTAGCGTGACATCAACTCATAACAATATATTTTACTCCAAATACGATAAGCACAAAACTCATAACACGGACTTCCTAAAAACTTGATAGTAATGTGACAAAACTTCCCAATTGACGTGTTTACGAAAAGCGTGACAACTCATAATAATCGATACTTAAATTGGCCACACATTTCCTCCTATAAAAAATATCGTGCCAAAACTTGCCAATCGACGTGACATCGACTCATAACAATCTATTCTTATAGCCTACTAAACGTGATCACTTTGTTAAAATATAAACAAAACTATGTATCATGCCTAACAGCGTGATATTGGCCTATAAAAAAGTTTTAAACATGAGAGTGATCTTTGCAACACGATAGAAAATAGAAAAATACCGTCAACAAAATGTGTCACGTAACTAGTGAAACAGCGTGACGTTGACACGACATATTTCTTTTATACACCGAAGTGATCTTTTCTTCCTTTATATAGAAGGATTTACTCCTACAAATCCTTTAAAATATCTTCAGCAATACCTAACTAGTAAAATAGCGTGACATTTTCACGCCCTAAAAACGTTCTAAAGATTGTTAATTATCAACTTTTATACCTTGATATATCACTGAAGTAATACATATCGAACTATATAGATTTAGTCCCAGGTTGACTTCATTAGCCAAAACTTAAAATAGGAATATAACAGTATAATTACAAAAGCAAAGTAATTAATTATAAGTACAGTGTTCGGTGGTAGATCTGGTAGAGCGTTTTTTATAATGTAGTATTAAAATAAACGGTTTCTTTAACTATTTATTATTTGATTCTCCTAAAGAAGAAAATTATAATATAAAAACCGTAATATAATCCGCCAAATAGTTTTATTTTAATATATAACAATCGCGTTCGTAAACATAAAAAATCATTATTTGATTTACATTTTATTGTAGCACCCTTCTCCTTAAACGCAAAAAGTAAAAATAGCAAAAAGTGTCACGTAAGCATACAGCGTGACATCGTGACATCCGCACATAAAAATAACTTCTCATAACATTATGCTAATACGACAACGCAGTTCGCAAAGTGTCGTCGATATTGTCCACCATTATTATTGATGAACAGTTCCATTTTCGAATAATGTCACGCTGTAGACAATTTTGTCGACAATGGGCTGCCTCTACCCGTGTCAAAAAACGTGCCATTTTTTAGATATAAGAATCATATCCGGGACTAAACCCGTGCTAACCTTACTGACTAAACTCGCTTTCAGGACGGAAATTAACAAACTCGGCTTGTTGATCTGCCTACGCCTCTAAGAACAAGCGTGAATGTATGTAATGAATTATCATTTCTGTTCTCATAAAGATGAAAGACGTCGTCGCTACAAGGTCGTGTGTAATACGCCAGTGGAACGGTCATAAAATCAGTTTTATGAAATTATGTACAGTCAAACATGAAAATAGCAACAAACTTGTTTTTTCAATGAAATAAACTATAAATTAATATAGATTTGATGTTCAGCAGCGAATAAAAGTTGAATAGCGACGATAGCCTGGTGGTTTATAAATCGGACCTCCGAGTCGAATGTCAGCAGGTTCAAAACCAAAGGGCACATACCTTTTTTAAAATTACGTGTGTATTCTTTGTGAATTATGGCTTGCATTAATGGTGAAGGAAAACATCGTGAGGAACACATACCTGAGGAGTTCTCTACAGGAACTTCGAGGGTGTGTAAAGTCTACCAATCTACACTAGGCCAGCGTGGTGGACTAAGGCGCAATCCCTTTCAATAGTAGAGGAAGCCCGTGCCCAGCACTGGGACATTATATAATACAGGGCTGATATTATTATAGCTGCTTCGCAGATCTGCATAACTTTGGATTACTGGTTAATCATCTCTCGTCAGTCAATTATCTGAACGCCATACTTACCATCAGATGCAGTGGAGTCACTTCACGCTGTAAAATGTTTTAACTGCAAAAGTGTATTGGTGATTAAAATATGTATGTCAAGCTATTTTTGTTGCTGACTATACAGATTTATGTGCTATTGAAATTCTCTAGTAACTGAGATCAGGTACAGAATTACAGAAACATGTTCGATTTTAGAATTTGGAAGCAGTAAATTATTTCTATACTTGAACTAGATTTTACAAGGAATCCTGGCAGTTTTGAGATTGGCATGACTACCCAGTAAACATAAGTTTGCTGGTAGGATATATTTTATATCGCCAGTGCATCTGATGGTAAGTGGAGGGGGAATGTCTACTGCCAAGAGTCGACAGTCGACACAATTATGCCGGCCAGTTGGAACCGTATACACACAGGCTGATGAGGCTTGCGACACACCTACATGAGCCACTATGGCAGGTTTTATCACCTTGTGTACGGTGATCGCTATCGGGGCGGATATAAAATATATCGTACTACGAGCAATAATAGTTTCTAAAATGTATGTTTCATTAAGAAATATAAGGTTTTATTATTTTATTTATTAGTAATGATAATGTGCAGAAACTGTAATGTCCTTCAAACCAAACAGTGATTGATATATCGCTCCGCGGCAGAAATAGAGGTGCTAATGTAATGACCAACTTTTGCCCGCGGCTCCACCTGCGTGAACAAGTATTTCCGGGATATCCCGCTTTATATCAAAGATAAAAGTATCCTGTATCTGTATTCCCCTATAATTATAACCTGGGTATCTTCAAGTGAGGAGAGAATAGGTATCTTCTATCCAAGCTTGCTCTTTAGACCACCTTATCACTTACCATCAGGCGAGATAGTGCTCAAACGCAAGCTTATATAATATATAATATCAGCCCTGTATTATATACTGTCCCACTGCTTGGCTCGGGCCTCCTCTACTACTGAGAGAGATTAGGACTTAGTCCACCACGCTGGCCTAGTGCGGATTGGTAGACTTCACACACCCTCGAAATTCCTATAGAGAACTTCTCAGGTATGCAAGTTTCTTCACAATGTTTTCCTTCACCGTTAAAGCAAGCGATAATTCACAAAGAATATACACATAATTTTTTAGAAAAATCAGAATTGTGTGCCCTTGGGATTTGAACCTGCGGACGTTCGTCTCGACAGTCTGTTCCACAACGAACTAGGCTAACGCAAGCTTATATGCAATTAAAAAAAAGCACTCGGGAAAAATCTAGGCTATTTTAATAAAAGAATTTTCAAAATCGTGTTAGCCTAAAAATATTTTTGTAAAGGTATGTGTGACACTTTTTCCTATAAGAACAGACTGGGGCAATGGGTCGTTGACAGTCATACTGGTCGGTTGGTTGGTGAAATATTTATGAAAGTATTCATGTAGTCAGTGATATTTCTTTTTATTTTAATCGAAGTAGCTTCAGTATCCTAACAATCAGTTCAGTAGTTCTCGAGATTAGCCCCTACTTTTTCTTCTTTATAATAAACTAGTTGACCCGACAGACGTTGTCCCGTCTTGATTATGAATTTGCAGCGCGCGTTCTGTCAATCGCTGACAGTTATTTCAAACAATTGACAGTTATATAAAATTCATATTTTCGTCGTTTTTAAATTTTCTAATTTCCGCGCAATTTTTTGAATTTTTTCTTTCATAAGAACCTTCTCCTGTCAATAACAAACGCAACAAAAAAGAAATAGTGAAATCGGTCCAGCCGTTCACGCTTAATGGCGTGACCAAGGGAAATAGTGATTCATTTTTATATATATAGATATAGATTTGTAAAATTCAGATGCTTCCTAACCTATGATGAACCGTTTAACACTTTTTTATTAAGCCTACAATGGGAAAGAGTCCATATAACTTCATGTCGGCTTCCCATTCAAAATTTATGTAAAATCTCATTATCATTAGAACGATTTGCAGACTGCATTGATGCATATGAGTACTTATATGTTGGGTTATCTTTCGGAAGATTCCACCCTTCGCCACTTTAAGCGCCGGGAACCTTTTACGATTATTTATTAGGTTTTCGCTGTCATTTATCATTATTTTTTATGCGTATAATTTATTGACAAATTACTGCCGTGTGTTGAAATAGGTCCCTCAACTAAAAATACATACTGAATGAAAAAAAAAAAAAGATTAAATCAGGTGGTAGGTCTCTAATATGTGAGTCCGCCTGGATAGGTACCTCTGCAACGTCTATTTCTGCGGCCAAGTAGCAGTGTGTAGTCACTGTTATGTTCCGGTTTTAGAACATTGTAGCCAGTGTAGAAAATATATAGCTATCACGGAAAACTCCTTCACGCGGGCAAAGCCACCAACAAAACCTAGTTGTTGAATAAATATAGAAACTTAATATAAAGTCTTTTAAGCTTGTTTAGTCATAGGTCAGAGGTCACTATGAAAGGATTTTAAAATATTTCCAATAAGGAGTTTATAGAATTAACGTGGGTGAATCTGTGCGCAAAAGCTACTTTTCAATAATTAATGTTACTTTAATATTTACTTATATTTTAAAAAGTCAAATACTGCCTGGGTGGCGTAGTTGAACTGCACGCAAGGTACAGCAGCGCTCTGAGGTCTTGGGTTCGAATCCCGGGTTGGGCAAAGTGATATTTAGGTTTTTCTGCTCAGTACCAGCCGGGAGTCTGAAACTTGTGCCCGATATGGCGATAGGCTCGCCCTATCACATCATGGGACGGAACACACTGGTCAAAAATGGGTTACCTGGATGTACGTCTGCATACCCCTTCGGGGATAAGTGCGTGACGTGTGCGTTTAGATTAAAAAGATTATATATATTTTCTAAAAACACGACACAGAAAAAATATTCTATCAAATGTATTTTCGTTTTTCAAATCTCGGTCAAAGAGTGACACAAATGAGTAAGAAATAGACACAACAGAATCCAACACAAAAACATCTCTATAAAGTCACAGAGAAGCAAAATACGCAATTCCGTTTACTTTGATGACGAACTTATAACAATTAATTTAATTTAAAGACATAATCACCTGAATCAATTTTGATAGGAATCCTATTGAAATGTGTAAGAATATACTTACAAAAAGTTTATTATGGAATTCCGAGGTAAACAAACATAAAAAATACACTAAGAATGAAGAAACTTTCCCCCTTTTTTAAAGTCACTTAAAACCAAGAATAATATAAATACTTGTACATTTAATCGAAATCGAATTTCCACAAAATTAAAGTATTTTAATTTAAAAAAATCTAAAACTAACTAAAAGACTATCATCAAAGTTCAAAGATAAATCCATTGTGTTGAGGTAAAGTTTACTTGTAGGAGTAATCTTAGGAACAACAAGACTGATTCTAAAAATAAATTAACTAATATTGTACTACAAAAAAATCACAGTGAAAACAATAATATATTTTAAATATATATGTTTTATTTTGAAAAAATTAAAACAATAATTTATTTTATACATGTGTTTTATAATATTATTCCGAAATTGTTTGCAAACGGACGCAATCTCAAATATTTTAATTAAAAATACATATTACCTAAGAAATCAAATCTTGGCTCTCATTTTAGAACGGCAAACCAATAAACAATAAACTTGTAGAATAAACAAAGCATTTGTAAACATTAGATCGTTCCTAAAAGTAATTTACGAAGATATATTTGAGTCGATTGTCACTTTGCATTATACGTGAAAATATATTTAGTAATCATTGTTTCGTACGTTTTAATTTATATATTATGAGCACTGTACTAAGTCTCAATTCCGCATGGAACGTTTCAAATGGTATATCTATTATGCGAAAACCTTCGAAGATATTTTAAGAATCGAATCTCGCTTTCTTAGAAAAATTGTAGGTAATAAAGTATCTTTTCCTATAAATAATTCATGAAAACAATTTTCACAAAATCCAAGAATATTCTATCGACACACGTGATATTTACGCGAAATGAATTTCGTGAATGCGAAACGAGAATTTTAATGTTTAGACGATTATAGCCAGTAAAGATTTGCACACGCCACGTCTGCACTAAAATCAGACTTTAATGCCGCTTTGTAATACGAAATTGGAGTAATATGTATTTTATGCAATTGGACAAAAATAAACGGGTCCAAGAAAATTTGGAAACCCTTTATTGACCTTGGCATTATGAGACATTATCTCTTAAGGTAACAAATATTTCTCTCCTATTTCAAGGTTAAATAAAATTTGGAACATCCGACGGTGACCACTTACCACCAGCACCCACACTGAAACCTCAAAAACAAGAGCAGAAAAAAAAATCATCAACGGGACATTACAAGAAAATACCAGGATATCATAAACATGAGCCGTCATCCAATCACATACACTTCACAACACAGCACAGAATACTAACAGTATGCACGAGGTTATGCGCTCCTGGTACTGAGGCGACGCGTGTGCTCGCCACGGATGCCGCGCGGTTACTGCCGTCCCAGGGTAGCTGGGGTGTGTTAGGTCACGAGATTTCGATGAAGACAGCGACGGCCCGTTTCGGCCTTTAATTTAGGTAAGTTTTTGTTCTTGCCACGTGGGTATGCCATAATTATGTTTTGTTAGTTTGGACCTTTGATACTGAATACATAGAATTATTGATTTTTCAGAGAGGCATTAAATGCTGATGGTATTGCAGTTCTTAACATTTTGTTATATTTTATAAATAATTGAGGAAAATCCATGAACTCTCATCATTTTACACTTAACTATTCCTGTACTGATTTTTCTTAATTTCTGCAAAACATTACGGTAAATAGAATTTGTAAGTGAAATTATTTATAATTTATACGATACAGAATTGCTTCTAATTTGTTGAGCAAAAATAGCCTTTATTTTACATTGATTTCATTTATATGTAAGCTTATACGTGCTAGAGCTTTTCAGGCGGCTCCGCGCGTGCGAAAACTTTAGAAATAAGAATGCCCCTTGAACCTTGCTTTCGCCATTTGTTTTTTATTAGCTAAACATCTAAACGTTTTCACTAACTTTTACATTGCTTTAATTAATAAGATAATAGTTTATTTTCATTAACGGTGAAGGAAAACATCCTGAGGAAACCTGCTCATCTGAGAAGTTCTCTATAGGAATTTCGAAGGTGTGTGAAGTCTATCAATCCGCACTAGGTCAGCGTGGTGGATTAAGACCTCTCAGTAGTAGAGGAGGCCCGTGCCCAGCAGTGAGTCAGTATACAATACAGAGCTGATATTATTATTATTATAACTCTTGAGACAGAGCTTTTATAGGTTTCGATGGTGTTTTTAATGCTTTATTACGTTACTATGTATCGAGTTGATGAAACGAGCTTATGTTCTCAACTTTGCCTGTATGACAAGCCCTTTCCCGTAGTAAATTCAATAGAAAACTTATTCGTAATTAAATGCTTATATATATTGTGATACGTAGATCTTCGGTGATAGAAGTTACATCGAAATTTTTCCAGCAGTGTTTGCGTTTACATCTAACTAACATACGTAGTATCACGCTATCCCATAGGGGTAGGCAGAGACAATGGATTGCCACTTTGCACGATTCTAGTATACTTCTCATACTTCCTCCACCATCTTTCATGCATTCCCGCCGGTTCAGAGTAATTTTGACCTGGCTTTTACTAATAATGTCAGATATCTGACATTTGAAGGTTCGACCGACCCCTACCGGCTCTTCCATCTACATTCGCCTTATATATCCTCTTTGTCAGTCTCCTATCATCCATCCTCTCCAAATACATAAACCACCATAGCTTTCTAAAATCTGTTTGTATGGATTTTGTTTGAAAATACTGACAGCTCTTCGACTCAATTTTTATGTTTTATACAAGCTCCTTGAAGCAAACAGCTCCAAGAACTAGCAATATCACTCCATCAAACCTTATTAACTCATTGATTGCAATCCCTAATTACAATAATTATGCCTTTGAACCCCCCACTAGTTCATAATATAATTAATCAAACTGTTTGTGAATTTACGCGTACGAGCTGTAACATTACGTAATTGATATTACGTATTCACGGAACTAGGTTATTGGGTAAGGGGGATCTGTAGGTCTATGACCTAGGGTCCAATATATGCGAATACTATATCGATACAATCTATCTAATATTATAAATGCGAAAGTTAATGAAAATGTTCGGATGTTTGTTACGAGTAAACGCAAGATTCAAGATTCTTTATTTGTTAAACATGATTATACACACAAAGCATGCAAGTTGTTCAGTATTATACTTATATATAAAATGATCTGTCATGTTTGGCCTTTATGGCGTACAATTTTTTTTGTTTTTTGTTAGTCTTTAATTACAATTCAATATAAGTTTGCAAAAACGGCTGAACGGATTTGGATAAAATTTAACACCCAGATATATCATGTCCTGGATTAACAAATAGGTTTTTCATCCCGGTAATTTACTCCTATGATAAATTATGAGATTTTTAATCGTGTTCTTTAGAGAGACGGCGCTGGTGTCGTAGTGTTTAAGGGTCTTTTGTAACAGGAAAGGTTTTTGACAAGACCTAGCTAATTATAAAAAACAAAACCACATATCACAAATCATGCCCTTATTCGCTAAGCGATAGGCAGAGCTGTAATGACGCAACCCACTTTTCATTAGTGTCTCATGATGTGATTGGAGCGAGCCTATCGCCATATCGAGCATAAATTCCAGACTCCGGGCATCAGCCCGGATAGTGAATAAAAAACCCAACTCGACCAGGGGATTGAACCCAAGACTTAAGCACTGCAAACGTACCGTAGTACAACTAAGCCACCGAGGCGGTCCAGTCAGTATTTGTTACAAATATATGACCTTTAAAATTGAGATTTAAATATAAGAAAGTATGGTTGAATTTCGAACCTTCGTTGTCCACTAGTATAAATAAGTACACAATATACTAACACAGGCATCTTTGCAAATTTCCCACAAAATAATGGTGAAAGTGAACGCGAAGAAATTCTGCGGCACAGTTCACGCGTGACGTCATACTCGAACGTAACGCCATACGTTACGTTTCGTACATGACTTGGCATCATTTGAACATGCCGGCATGGTTGTGTCCACGGGCATAATCATCTCTAGCCACCTCACTTTACTTGGTGCAATGGAGTCTTTGTCATGCAGTAAAAATTAATTCATATTGATCATTGAAGGATTAAAGTTTCGTTATCAGAAGTTATTGTGGGATTCACGAATGAGACTGAAGATTTTTTTATTGCTTTGAATAACGAGATGTGCTTGCTATTCGCCTGATGGTAAGCGATACCGCCCATAAACAATAGACACCATCCAACACCTTGAATTACAAAGTATTGTTTGGTATTCCACTGCGCTCGCCATCCTGAGATATAAGATGTTAAGTCTTACTATGTCCATTTACACTGGCTACAATGTCCTTCAAACCGGAACACAACAGTAACAAAACACTGCAGCTTGGCAGCAGAAATAGATATTGCGGTGGTACCTACCCAATCGGACTCTCACTGAGAGACCTACCACTAGTAAATAACCAATATTATCGTGTTTGAAACTCAAAACGCAACGTCACAATAAATAAACATATTCCAATCCCACATTCATCCCACAAAAATATCATCTTACATACCCTAGCATCTGAACACTAATCCGCCTCTACAACAAATGAACCCTACAAGCGATCACGTCTCACTCCCACAGAGCCCGCAGTAAACGGCAGCTCATTGGCTGCGGTCGGTGATTGACACATCCATTTGCGAGCGTCACAACAGTGCAGTTTACAGTGGAGGCTTTACAACTATTCTTGGGAATCAACTTTGATTTTTTTGTTTAATGGAGTTATATAAATGCGAAAGTTTTTGAAGATATTTTGTTAATTGAAAGCATTGGTGTTACTGTACACGCGAAGGCCTTTAACAAATCCATGCAATGTGAATTATGGTAAATTCTAGCGACGTCTTTGTTAAGGCCACAACATTTTTTGTGTGCACCAAAACTTATCTATAAAATAGCCTGAACGCCGAGCCGGTGCTCTTCCTATAAGGAATCACTCGAGGCAGTACCCGTGATATTTTGCCGTCACTCTATAGTTAAGGCCTTAAAGTTATCAGCAACCAACGGGTAGATATGGGGTTGCAAACAGACCAGTATTATAGCGAGGGTAATCATGTCTCGTCAGTCGATAATGTCTTGAGCCTTCTCCACTTAAGTGCAGTGAGCTCATCTTATCATGCCGGATAAAAAAAAACATAAATTATTTTTATTCTGAACAATTGCAATGCTATTTTTACCCCAGTAGAGAGACAACTAGAGTTGAAACAGTAACACTAAAGATACTGCACTCTCTAACTCTAAAGTTAACGTCTATATAAAACTGACCCACTTATTTGCCACCCAATGCCATAAAAATAGCCCAAATTAAAATAACGGCGAACCTAATCTAAACGAAATTATCAAAATAAAAAAGCACATGACCCCTGCCTTGAGAGAGAGACAGCGCTATGCCCCGCTAGCGCCGTCTCGTTCACACACACCTGTCTAGCAGGTGTTGTGACAGTTGGCTCGCGCTTCCCGCATGTTTTACGGGCAGTGAATTCTCTACTAATAAATACATTTGTCAGTTTGTACTTTTAACTAATATATTTTTTTTTATTACTAAATTAGGTGTTGCTTACTTCTTCGACTGCGTAAAAATCCTTTCCCACAATTTCTCATGGAAGCAAATTACTGGAATAACAAGATAGCCTATGTGTTAATCCAGAATATGGTCTAATCACGTGCCAAATTTCATTGAAATCCGTTCACCTGTTTCTACGTTAAGTTGCCATTTAGAAATATTAGATTTTTCTATAGAATATCAGCTTGAAGTCTGTTATTTGTGTCCGATATGGGAATAGGCTCACCTCCTATCACATCACGGGACGGAATACACTCGGCGGATAGTGGGTGCACCAGGAGCGCCTCTGCCTACCCCTACGGGAATAAAAAGTGTTCGATTGTTGCTATTTAAGTGCAGAAGATCAAACCTCATTGACCGCTTCAAAAATATAATACAGGTGAATCCGCGTGCCGAGGCTAAATGAGTAAATGTGTTAGCTTTTTTTCTAAGACATGTGGCGCGTGCAGTCATGTGGAATAGTTTTTTTGACAAAACTATTGTTATATTATAAGACGTTAAATAATCTTAGTATCTTGTGTAGTAAAATGTATAGTAAAAATAATACTACTTTTCCCGCTGACGAGACATTTTTTATGTTACAAAAATATTAATTATAATGATTTTTTATGTTTATGCAAATGTTAGATGTTGAAATTATACTATTTTATGAATTGTATCGTGGTTTTTTATATTATAATGTTCTTCCAAAGTTGAAGACTTTAGTGTTCATGGTTGATCGATAAGGCGATAGGCTCGCCTCCTTAGACATCATGGGACAGAACACATATAGCAAAGAGTAGGTGCACTATTTGCATCTCTATCTACCCCTTTGGGATACTATAGTCTACCACAAATCACACAAACTAGTTAAATATAACGTTCATAAAATTGCTTAATTCGAGAATCGAAGCCCCTATCCTTCGATACTTGTTAGGAAATGGATTTAACTGCAATACATATTACACCGTAGCGCCACCATACGGACGTCTTGAGAAATAAAATTAATTTAAATATATGTTACAGCGCCATCTCTTAATGATTATTGAAAACAAAAATTTGCAGAGAACAACGGGAAAGTTTTCAATAGCTTTTATTCATCATTATTATTTTAATTACGAAAAATAAATAAATAAGGGATATATACGGGGTAAGATATTTTAAATATACAGTACGGAATTATAGTTTATATGCGACAAAGCTACGCGAGTTAAAATTTTCATAAATCCTACATGAAATTATGGACACAACACGTATTAAGTAACAAATAATATGTATAAAGATTTCTTATGTTTACGCGAATGTTAGACATTAAAAACTATTTTTAGGATTTGATCGCGGTTGTCCACCCCGTGACCACGAAAGCAGCAAAGTCTTCAAAACGTAGAGAGAAAATTAACATATAGAAACCGCGATAAAATACAAAAAGTAGTAAAATTATAAATAATATGTAGGTCCCACTTCAAGAAACGATTATTTAATGAATATCAAGACATAGTAAACATTATCAAGCCGAGAGACCATCCACCTAGCAGGGACCCGACTAACTTAATGCTCGAAAGCTCCACTCCTTAAAACCATGTGGTTGAAGAACGCCCATGACCACAAAGACATTAAAAATATATAACTAATTAAAACTTTAACTGCCTATTAAAATAATGGCCATGGTTTTACAAGCCAGCGTTTCTGGCATCAACTGTTTTGTTATTAGAATTATATATAACTTACAACATAAAGTTAGGGATAGCCTCCAGCTATAATTTTGGCTAAAAAGTAGAGCAAAAAGAATAAAAATGTATAAGCTGCTAACCAAATATTGTAGAGAAGACAAGGTCATCTTCACTTCCGAAATACGATCCGATCTCTCAATGCGACGTCACGTAATGTTTTCTTACAAACGACCGTCTATTTGCCTCTCAAATTAAACAAACAATTGACAAGATTGAGATTTCGAAATTGGAAGTATATCCTAAGGATAGGCAGAGTTTATTCCCGGTGATTCTTGTGCTATGATGTGATAGTCTATTCGTTAAATAAAACATCACTTACTTAAGTTAAACTACTCTTTTGTGTTCAATTAGATTTTAACTAAACATTACTCTCCTTATAAATATAAAGTATAAGTATTTTGCCGAGATTAAAAAGTAGTTCATGTCAATCTAGGTTTAAGTTTATGTGTAACATATCTTTCAGTCGTTTAGGACTATCGCCTTGGCATTCCGTTCCATTCCCAACTAGGCTATCGTAAAAGTTTTACTCAGTCAAGTTAATAGTTTTTTTATACTGCCACGACAAAGTGACTCTACCGCACCTGATAGTAAGTAGAGTGGAGTCCAACAGAATATAGAGTGACGAGAAACGATTACCCCTCGACAGTCGACACAATTATGCCGGCCTGTTGCAACCGGCGGATATACACAGGCTGATCCCGGAACGGGACACTTACGTGGGCCACTATGGCGAGTTTCAATATCTCGTGTACAGTGGTCGCTATCCGGACGGATATAAAATATATCCTGCCACAAGCAAATGTATGTTATAACAAACCAGTTGTTAGGTATTAATTTAAAATTGTTGGTATTTATAAATTGTAATTTAGAATTGTCAGCATATATTTAAAATGCTGTAAAATACTGGCAATATACGATAACCTACGATTTTAAAAGTGTAACGTTACAACGCTCTTGTTCGGGAGTCTTCAATAGAGATGGATGGTTGAAAGTGCCTGGAAGTGATATAAGGTAAATTAAGAAATTATTATGTTAATTTTATAAACCAAAATGTCTTAGTGTTGAAATTATAGTGAATGTTTATAGTATTATATACTTAGGTATTCTTACATTTATTTCACTATGAACGTTAAGAATTAAAAAATATAACGATTAATAATTATATTTGCCGTATGTTTTATTAGTCTGTTGTTTAATGTATAATTGTTTGTTGTTTTTGAGAATATTGGCCTAAACTATGTAACTGAACATAATAAGACTTAACATCTCATATCTCAGGATGGCGAGCGCAGTGGAATACCAAAACAATACTTCGTAATTTAATGTGTTGGATGGTGTTTTAACTGTTTATTGGCGGTCCTATCACTTACCATCAGACAAACAGCAAGCTCGTCTCGTCATTCAATGCAATACAAAAAATCTTTCTACTAAGCATAGCCTAATTGAAGGAAGAACGAGGTCTGTACTAGGTATATTGTAGTGTAATACAACTCAGTGTATGCTATAAAACATGACATTTACATTCTATCTCCCATCATACTCAACCCAGCTAAACTCTCCCGACTATCCAAACACCAGACAGTCCCAGGTCACCACTTGCCCGTCATCTCCTATTTGAAAGCCGAGTGAAACTGGAATATTCATAATGGGTTCCCGCGGGATTTGGCCAAATTAAACTGAGCGCTAACTGGCTCCTTACTAAAATAGGGAATAATTTTTGTGTTGCCAACTTTAATATTTAGTTTAGTATTTCTGAGCTGGTTATTAAAACTTTTACGGAATGTATACATTATATTTTTTGTAACATTGGTATGGGAAAATACCTTGTAAGTTAGGTCTTGATGGCGTCAGTGTTTTGCGAACGCTATAAGACAACGGCTTTTAGATTTTAGGTTCAAATCCCGTGTCGAGAAAACTGATATTTCGTTTTTCTGCTCAGTATCAGCCCGGGGTTTTAAATTGGTGTCTAAAATGGCGACAAGTTGGCCCCCTATCACATCATGGGACGAAACACAATTGGCGAAAATTGCAATGGATTGGTTGCACCTTCTGTCTATCCCTTGCGAGATGAAGGCGTAGTTAGTGTTTTGTTTTCAAGCAGAGTTGCGTCGAATCAGCATGATTGCAACTAACATTCGATAGTTACTTAGTGTTGCAATTTATATTGGTTAATAAAAACAACATGAATCCAACAGGCCGGAATTATTGTGTCAACTGCCGACGTGTCTGCCGACGATTGAATCACGCAGTGAGGGTCCCGATTCGATTCCTGCAACAGAACAAAAAAAATCTCATAGGAAAATAAAACAGAACATAAAAAAAATCAAAACAAAACAATTATATTGCAAATAGGTTTGCCCCGTTACATGGCATATAACTTTGCGAAATATATATTAGAATCCTACCTACCCTTAAAAATGTATACATATACAATTTCGGTTATCCTTTTACTTTGAACACATAAATCCATTCTAAGTAGGTATAGAATATAACAACTAGCCCGCCGCCCCATCTGTCTGTCTGTTCGCGCAACCAAGAAGGATCGTTGTGGAAACCGCTGGCTAAGGTGGGTGCTCACTATCGGTGTCTTGAGGAAGGTAACTTTTTGAAAGTTAGAATGTGACAGTGCAAAACTAGCCTAACCCTGTGACTAAACAAAACTGGACTGTGCGATTTGGACTCGCGTACTAAGGATTCCGTACAGCTTTTTTGATATTAAAATATTGTTAGAAACTGAAGCGATATTGATTAAATAAAGAGAACTAACACTGACTACAGATATACATTCGTGAATATTTTACCTATCACACAATCGGTACTGTCATCGACTTACTGCCTCGGTCTGTCAAACCCTCAGAGTTTTGATAGAAAAACGTATCAGAAATTCCTTCAGCAAAATATTTTATATACGAAAAGTAAATATTTATGATATTCAGAATTTTTGCTTTACATATGCTGTAAAGCTGCGGTAGACTATTTGGGTGTGGAACGGACTGTCCAGAGGAAAATTTGCAGGTTCGAATCCCAAGGGCACACACCTCTGACTTTTCTAAAACGATGTGTGTATTCTTTGTAAATTATCGCTTGCTTTAACGGTGAAGGAAAAACCTCATGACCAAACCTGCATACCTAAGAAGGTCTCTATAGGAATTTTGAGGGTGTGTGAAGTCTACCAATCTGCACTAGGCCAGCGTGGTGGACTAAGGACTAGTCCCTCTCAGTAGTAGAGGAGGCCCGTGCCCAGCAGTAGAGCAGTATATAATACAGGGCTGTTATTATTGAATTTGAATGAAATTTGGCACACAGATGTAATTTTATACGTAAGCCTATTCTATCCCTGAAAAGTACATTTGATTTTTTAAAGTCTCAATTATTTATTTAAATACTTAAGAACAATTAAACGTTAACAGATAAAAAATAATTCAAAATGACTACCAAAAATGCATTTATATCTCCACTTATTCCTATAAAGGTATGATAACAACCGACAAAGGACCCAAAATTATAATTCCATTGTACACCTACCCTAGGACCGTTCAGATTGCTGAGAGCAACAAATTACCGGATTACCCGTATCTGCGCCGGGCAGGTCGCGCGTAACCTCCTGATAAAGATACTAATTATCACAGTGAGACCTGGGCCTCGTAGTGTTGCGTACAAGTAACTACAGTCTTGAGTTCAGTACCCAAGAAGGATCTGCTCTTCTCTTGAAGCTATGCAGTGGTGGTAAACGCACTTCCTCCGCTAATAGTATACTTTTACTCCGCGACGCGACGTCCTCTTAGCACTCGCCCCTGAGGATGATCTATTTAATAGGTCGAAACTGGTCGGCGATTCCGATTACTTTTTAACGTGAGTAAAACCATATTGTTTTCGACTAATTTAATATTTCTCGCGTAAGTTTTAATAATATTAATAGTATACTTTGTTAAAATTAAACTATTTTTCGGATTTTAAAGTCAAACTTACAATATTTACTGACTGTAGATATTGTAACTTTAATTTTGCTGATGAACAACACCTCAGTCCCCCCCGTGACCATGAAGGCTGCAAAGTCTTCGAAACGTCAGGGAGAAAAAGTAAGATATTAAAAGCGCGATAAAATCCGAAAAATAATTTAATTTTAATTTCTTATGTTTACGCGAATGTTAGAAATTAATATTAAACTATTTTTCAGATTTTATCGCGATACTAATGTCTAACATTCGCGTAAAAATAAGAAATCAGTAGTCAGTAGTCTAATACAATTGCTGAGGTATCAAAGCTGTTACTAATAGGACGTCAGCCAAGTCTAGTAGTAGTTTAATATGTGACTATTTTTATAAGTAAACGGCAAAATGCCTGACGAGAGATAATTATTAATTACCCTTCGTCAGTCGACATAATTATGCCGGCCTGTCTAAAACCTCATTTTTCATCCTACGAATATGACTAGACGAGCTTCATGGTAAACCTCACGGCGATCCCTAATCAGCACCAGCAGTATTAAATGACCTTTAAAGTCTGAAAAATGTATTAACGTTACATTGATTGAGGACCTCATGTCCCCATTTAGCATTAATTCAATTAAACAAAATTATAAAGTACAAAATCAAGCAACAATCTGGCGAGGGGCAAATGTAATTAAATTCCTTTTTTATCGGATAAAGTTGGAAATAGGGATGGGAATGCATATGCCCGAATGTCCGAATGCCAGAAATTTAAACGACTTGTAGTTTGTGTTGATATCAGTGGCGAAAAGTGGAATTTTCCGAAAATGAACCCGACACAACATACAGGTGCTAATATTTATATGAATGTCAGCGAATCGTTCTAATGATAATTATATTCAACATAAAGGTAAGCCGACAGGTATCGGATTATATGGACCATTCGCCACAGGTTGATATTCGTTGTAAGTATCGTATGGAAGATACTGTTTTATTTAGTTTTTCATTTCTATACGGGCAAGGGAAAATGAACCCACGGGACCTGATGTGAAGTAAAGTCCAGATAAAGTGTCGACTGACGAGAAATCATAATCCGTTACCAATCAATACAATTACGCTGGATAAACAAAGGCTGGCCCCGGAATGCGACACATACGTGGGCCATCATGGCGGGTGTTACACCTTATGGATGGTCACTATCCGCACGAATATAAATATCTGCATCAGTTTTGATTATTACTGAACGGCTGGACCGATTTCACATTTTTTTTTGTTGTGTTTGTTATTGTCCGAAGGGTGTTATGAAAGAAAAAATTCAAAAAATTGCGTGGAAAATTAGAAAATTTAAGAAAACTTAACGTAAATATTAATTTTATATAACTGTCAATACTTTGAAATAACTGTCAGTGATTGACAAAATGCGCGCTACAAATTCACAGTTAAGACGGGACAACGTCTGTCGGGTCAACTAGTCCATTATATTATACTGATTTAAAACATCGTAGCCAGTGCAATTATGAAACTTAAAGAGATTAAATCTAATGCATTAGACGAGCATAGTACGATGTCATCCAGTGTTTGTTAATTAAAAGTTCTAGCTGGTGTTGCTAGTTGGAATTCTGGTGCACACTCCACATAAATGCATAATATAGTTATCTTAATATAAACTACAAGAAATAATTTTAGAACATCCAAACTCGGAACAAGTTAGCGGATTGTTAGTTTTTTAAACGTGCATGACAAAGTGACCCCACTGCACCTGATGGTAAGTGGTGGGGGTCAAATAAACTGTCGATTGACGAGAGATGATTACCCCTCAAAAGTCGACATAATTATGCCGGCCTGTTAGATCCGGATATACACAGGTTGATCCCGGAACACGACACACTATGGCGGGTTTTAACACCATGTACACGGTGGTCGCTATCCGGGATATAAAATATATCCTACCACTAGCAAAATTGCACCCGCGATCTATGTATTATATTCGAAAATAAAAGTGTGTATATATATATCTCCTATAAATAATGATTTCTTATGTTTACGCGAATGTTAGACATTGAAATTAAACTAATTTTTTCGGATTCTATCGCGGTTTTTTGTTTTTTTTTAGTTTAATTTAATTTTAGTTTAATTTCAATCTCCTATAAACTTCAAAATGGCTGGACCGATTTAAAGAAAAATGTTATATAATCATCAGTTGATTCATCTTGTGAAGTTTGGTGGCCACCAGCAGTTATGTGACTGTAGATAAATACCCGTACGAAGCCGAGGCCGGTCGCTAGTATTTTATATGTTTATAGCCGAAACATCGCCGATAAAATTTTAATCACAAATTAAATCGGTCGAAAATAAAACCGAAATCGTCACAACACTACACTTAGAGGTCCAATATTCCTATCTAAATGAGAGACTTCAAAAAGAGAAAAATCTTTGAGGCGGCTATTAATTCAGTAAATAGGGTAACTTAATCTTGTGATAGCTATCCTTCTTAATTTCGCCTTTGTCTAGTACCGTGGGCTGTGAACCGTGAGGTCTCGGGTTCGAAAAGGTCATTTAACATTTAACAGTTGTTTAAGTACAATTTAGGCTCGGATTACTTTTCATTCATGTGTGGACACACGGATGATTTTATGTTGTCCCATGATGTGATAGTAAACTCTAGGTATTTAAATCATGGGCAATCAAGGTGATAGGAAAAACCACAAAAAAACTGTTAAATTAATTTGTGAATGCCAGAATGATTTCTTATGTTTACGCAAGTCAGTGTGTAATCACTATTGTGTTCCGGTTTGAAGGACATTGTAGCCAGTGTAACTACTGGACATAATGAGACTTATCATCTCACGTCTCAGGATGGCGAGCGCAGTGAAATACCAAACAATACTTGGTAATTCAAGATGTTGGAAGGTGTTTCTACTGTTTATGGGTGGTCTATCACTTACCATCAGGCGAACGGCAAGCTCATCTCGTCATTCAAAGCAATAAAAAAAAACGCGAATGTTAGACATTAAAATAAACGATTTCTCGGATTTAATCGCGGTTATTTATATTTTTACTGCCTCGGTGGCGTAGTTGTATTGCATGTCCGGTACAATAGCGCTCTGAGGTCCTGAGTTCGAATCCCGAGTCGGGCAAAGTGATATTTGGGTTTTTCTGCTCAATATTAGCCCGGAGTTTGGAATTTGTGCCTGATATGACGATAGGCTCGCCCCTTATCACATCCTGGGACGGAACACACTTGGCGAAAAGTGGGTTGGTTACGCCTCTGCATACCCCTTCGGGGATAAATGCGTAATGTGTGTGTGTGTGATTCCGGAATGCAACACACTTACGTGGGCTACTATAGCGGGCTTTAACACATTTGTACGGCGGTCGCTATCCGAGCGGATATAAAATACATCCTGCCACCAACAATCCGTTGTGACTTCATTAAACACCCATTAAGAACATGAATTTGGGAGGTAAAAATGTGTAGTGATTCAGCGCTGCGGCCGCAGGCGTTCATGAATATTAAAACGATTGTAAACTGAGTTATGACGATTAAATGGCCGAGCTGCACCAGATTTCTCTGTAATGGTGTGATAGAAAATGTAGGTATGGTCGTATGATTATTACTGTTAAAAAATACTTAGTTACAGATTTTCCCTCTTATTCATAGACGTTATTTATCTAAGGACGGAGCATTGATGTAATAACAAGTCTGTTTCTCAGTGCTGACAGCATGGCAGCTTTCACAGTGCTTAGACATGGCCGTTGTGATTGGCTAATATTGAGATACAACTTGAATCTAATTGGCTGTCAGATAAACAAAGCTGTGAAACAGACTTGTTATCACAGCAATGCTCCGTCCTTAGATAAATAAGGTCTATGTATAAGTGGGTCTATGTTTATGCAAATTTCGACTTTAAACTAAAAGTAATTTTTTCGCTTTATTTTTTTTTTAGACTTTGATTATTACCCTTCAACAGTCAACACAATTATGCCGGCTTGTTAGAACTGGAATATCGGAAAAGTTGTTATAATTTTAGCAATACTTAGCAACTTTACTCAGAATTCTTTTACGCGGACAATCTTCGAAGGCGGCAGTGCGCGCAGAAACCTGTTCCTATAATCACAAACAAAGCCTCGATGAAAATTCATCACGAATGGATGTGTATTCATTGTAAAAGTTTGCCCTTCACCGGTGACGTCATCACAGCCCTCAAGCACGTAGACTTTGAATACACACGACTTATTTTCTCCGCAGGCGAATATTAAACTATCTATATGCGTCTTGCTTGGGTTTACTTGTCATCTATATATATAAAAATGAATCCCTATTTCCCTTGGTCACGCCATCACGCGTGAACGGCTGGACCGATTTCATTAATTTTTTTTGTCTTTGTTATTGTCAGGAGATGGTTCTTATGAAAGAAAAAAAAAATTGCGAAAAAAAATTGAAAATTTAAGAAAGCTTAACGAAAATATAAATTTTATATAACTGTCAATTGTTTGAAATAACAGTCAGCGATTGATAGAATGCGCGCTGCAAATTCATAGTTAAGACGGGACAACGTCTGTCGGGTCAACTAGTTTAGATATAAATGACATATCGCTGGCTGTCTATTACTTTGTCAAAAAAATTTAAAATATAGAAAAGTAAGTCACGGTTCCTCCTTTATTTCTCTTTCGGAATTGTTAGAATGTTTTGTGAATATAACGTAGAATTATGTGTTATTTACAATTAGTGCGAAAAATATAACATAAAACCTTGTTATAGTAACGTAAAACAATTTTATGAAACGATATAAATAATTTACAGAAAATGATTTTGGTAACAAAGTCAGAGGATTAAAAAAACGGCTAAGATAGAATACCATACTGCTAAGTCTTAAGTTAGGTAACTCTACATAAAATAATCTTCGTATTTTTTTTAAATTGCAAAGTCAAAAATCTTCCAGTAATTGCTTAAATTTATTCCAATAATAAGAAAAAAAAATAAGCCAAGTAATACTTAACGTTTTTCACCAATTTAAGCGCCGAATAAACAACAATTTCAATAACAATGTTAATTTTTAAAAATCGAATTTATAATCTCTCCATATTATCGCTTCATTTAACTTTTTAATAATCCAAAGTCGTAACCCATACAGCCAAAATCATTCCCGCCGAATATTCACTAAAGCCAAGGCAATCAAAACAGACAGCCAGACATAAAATAAATGTAGACGAACGTTATTGGCGTCTGCATACAGCGATTATCATGCACGTAATGTATGGAAATTCGTTCTATAACTAAGTATACGGTCAACCTTCGACATTAATGTATGTAGATTTTATTCAAATTTGATAATTCTGTCAGTTTAGATGGCGTTAAAACAATAGGGAATGCTGGGGCCACACTGACGTTTAATAGCATTAAATATTGTATTATTCGAGACGAAGCATTGGTACAGATGATCATGCGATAATTTTACGGCATTCATTGCTATCAAAACGGCGCGCTACCATATTTTTAGAATAGTATTTCTCAAAATAAATATATACGAAATATTGTGATAAACAGATAAGAGACAATTTCGTAATATAAATTCATAAAAATTATTTACATACATTTATTTTGAGGAATAATCGGAAGCTATCTCTTTGACATTAATAATATTATTTCTAAAAAAAATATATATCATAATATTTATGCAATACATTGTCCTAATAAGGTTCATTTTTATAATGGGCATATATATTTTTTATTTTATATTAAAAATATCAACCAATTAAGTACAACATTTAGGTTTCAAATATGAAAAATAAAATTAAAACAATTATTTGTATATATTTGCATATTCCGCCAGCAACTCGCGCCGCAAATCTATGGAACGAATGTTCAAGCCCGTTTAAAAAGAACTTAGCATCAATAACAAACATCCTAGTATACGTTGTATTTTATACTTTGCGCATACAGTTACAAATGGAGTAAAAATTCGGCCTAAGTTAATAATTAAAATTATTATTAACTTTTATATGGCCCCATCTTTATAGACAGGTCGGCCATTGCGAAGTCAAGGCACATGTTTCTAAGTTATACCACCCACACGTCACTGCAACTCCTGTCAACCTGACAGAATATAGTAACATCGAGCGACGTCTCAACGAGTCGACGAAAATTTTACGCAGCGAAATTATACCAATTTATATATAAGTATATATATATTTTTTTATTGTTTTGAATAACGATACGACCTTGCCGTTCGCCTGATGATAAGCGATACGACCGCCCATAATGCAACACCTTGAATTACAAAGTATTGGTTGGTATTCCACTCCGCTCGCCATCCTGAGACATGAGATGTTAAGTCTTATTAAGTCCAGTAGTTACACTGGCTACAATAGCCCTCAAACCGGAACACAACAGTGACTACACACTGCTGCTTGGCGGCCGAAATAGACAATGCGGTCGTACCTACCCAAACGGAGTCTCATATGAGAGACCTACGACCAGTAAAAGTATATTTAGAAGGTAACTGGTTAATGAAGGGAATTGCACGTTTGACACAAAGATAGATTATGTCCTGAAAAAACTTTAAGACTACTTTGTAAGTGATTTCAAAAAAACGATTTATTCAATATATTTTTACACGTTTATCCCCTTCACACATTTATCCCCAAAGGGGTATGCTGAGGCGCAACCAGAGCTCCCACTTTTCGCCAAGAATGTTCCATCCCATGATGTGGTAGGGGGCCAGCCTATCGCCATATCGCGCACAAATTCCAGACTCCAAGCTCATACTGAGAAGAAAAACCCAAATATCATTATACCCGACACGAGATTCAAACCCAGGACCTCATAACGCTACCGTACCGCGCATGCAATACAACTACGCCACCGAGGCAGTTAATAAGGAATATTTGTTCTCTAATACTTTACAAAAACCTGTAAAAGTACATATCAGTGCTTTACCTAGGAAAGCATATACACGCGGGCGACTACGTGAGCAAAATCTAAAGTATCTATAAAGAATTTCATATAACCTTATAAAAGATTGAAAACATGTACTAATAAAAGATATTCGATGTAATATGAATTGAATATTTTCATTGAAATTCGAATCTAAATGTCCGATCGTTCGTTTTTACGTCGCATATTATGAGCAGCGATAGTCTAGTTGCCAATGCAACTGACTGCCGAAGTGTAGATAAGTAGCAACAAAACCCAAAGATACCTCTAACTTTTCAAAGTTACATGTAATAAAAAATAATATCAGCGCTGTATTATATACTGTCCCATTGCTGGGTACAGGCGTTCTCTACTACTGAGAAGGATTAGGGCTTAGTCCACCATGCTGGCCTACTGCTAGTTGATAGAATTCACACACCCTCAAAATTCCTAAAGAGAACTTCTCAGGTATACAGTTTTCCTCACGATGTTTTCCTTCAAATGTCAGCATGTGAATAATATTATGTTTTCGTTTACTGTTATGCTAAATAAAGTTTTTTATTGTATTATATTATATGTATTTTGTCAAATATAGCTCGCTTGAACAGTGTACGAAGACATCGGAAACCTACATACCTAAGAACTCCACCAAAAAAATTTAAAGTCTGCCAATCCACATTAGACCGCCGTGGTGGATTTAGACCCAAACCTTCTCAATAGTATAAAATGCCCCTGCTTGGGAGTGGGTTGGATATACATCACAGCACTGGTATTATTCATGAATTTTTTTACACATAATATGCTCGCGATTCATCCCTCGAGGGGTAAGGAGAGACGCACCTAGCTTAAGTAGAGTTCAACCCTTGAGATAATGACCCTATTGTTATCAGCACAAAGTCCACTACGAACCTCAAATATTATATAAATTGAATTACAATCTTTCATTCTTATATTTTTCAAGTAAAAACCTTCATAAATTGTCCATTTCGACCTGTAATTAACCAATATCGGAAAAATGCTTACACATTGCTTAGCAATAATAAATACGACTCAAATAGTCCTACCACATAATAAAATGTATACCTAACAACCCTAAGCACAGGGTTGTAAGATCTAATAAATTATATTTGACTTTAAAATAACCCGACGTTTAAATACGTCAATAAAACTTTAATTCCACCGAACGATCCCGTTAGAAAGAGATAGGTATATGAAGTTAGTTCACACATCGACGATATTAAAGTTTTAACTCAATTGTGTTTTTTTTTACTTTCCCGCCCTCACACCCACCACAACTCCTGTAAGCCAGGATCAGCAGTGGAACGCATTTTATGACACCGAGAGGTGAAGCTTTGCTCTCAAAAGTACTTTGTCATCACCTGTGGTTTGACGTAAACAATTATTGTTGTAAAATAACACATACTACATCTTTGCCTTCGAAGGGATAGGCGGTGGTGCAATTAGGGCATCCACTTTTCACCAAGTGTGTTCCGTCCCATAATATGACAGGGGGCGAGCCTATCGCCATATCGGGCACAAATTCCAGACATAATTATAGCTTGCTTTAACGATGAAAGAAAAATAGTAAGGAAACCTGCATATCTGAAAATTCTCCAAAAATTTTGAGTATATGAAGTTTGAGTTTAAATTAGTTAAGATTTTATTGAATGAGAATATAAGTGTTTTGGTGTTAATACTGTTAACACCAAAACACTTACACTGAATTTGTAATAAATCTGCCAATACGCGCTAGGTCAGCGTGAAGAACTAAAACCTAATCCCACTCCATAGTAAAGGCCTGTACCCAACATTAAGACACTATATTATACAGGGCTGATATAATTATTATATATAAAGACAACAACATAAGATCTAACTAGTTATAAAAATACATCCGACTTCGAAACGACATATCGTGTCGCCACCGCATCGTTTACGTTCCGTACGCACGGCTCCAAACCCATGAAACGGTTTTATGGCTCGTTTTACTACCTCACGCATTGTGCGGACAATTGAAAATTCTATGAGGATAGTGGAAATTCTTTCGTTAATGCAGAAAAATTTAATCAGACAATCGATTGACTTCGCTTCCTTAATTTAATTATGTATGAATGCGTATGGGTGTTTTTGAATATTCGCTTTGTCTATTTCTCTTGCTAAGTTACAATGTATAAGTACTGCAGTGTCCCATATAAGAGACTACAATTAATGTTACAATTGTAGTGTATGCCTTGCATAGTGATATTTTCGCTCCCAAAATATAACAGATAATTTTATTATTAAACCCTTTTCTTTGTTACACGTAAAATAAGTTAGCGTCATTCGAAACAGCTGCAATGAAAACTTGAAATTCTAATTTCAAATTCAAAAAGACTATTAAAAGAACACAATATATGTAAAAAAAACATATGATAATTAATATTAACAGAAAGTCATTTGTTAACCATATAAATTAGACTCCTACCCACTTTCTACAAGAGAAAAGTAAATAAGCATCATTCCAAACAGCCACGATGAAGACCAGAAATTCTAATTTCAAATTCAAAAAGTACTGGCCATTAAAAGAACACGTGTAAATAAAAACACACGGCACAACTCGGGAGGTTCCTTTACGCTGTAATTGAGAAAGTTAGTTTTGCGACCAAGTTGAGATGTTTTCATATTCTGTATTCGCGACGTTTCCAAAAAAGTATGAGATGTATAGAAAATTATATAACGAGATAGAATAGGTTAGGGATTCAGTAAATTACTATCTTTACAATATAATATTAAAGTGGTATTTTTAGATATATACAGGATGATTTCAAAGACATTATTCTTTGAAAAAAGATATAACTCATTCGGAGTTCCTTTAAAAGCATTACAAAAGACGATATAAGCAGACAACTTGCTTCAAAGTGTCTGCTCATCGTCGCAAAATTGCCAAATCGAAAAGAATTTAATTCGCCTGCCATACTTCTATATATATATAAAAGAAAGTGGTGTTAGTTACACTATTTATAACTCAAGAACGGATGAACCGATTTGGCTGAAAACTGATGGAGAGGTAGCTTAGAAACTAGGAGACGGACATAGAATACTTTTTATCTCGTTCCCACGGGAACGGGACGTGACATAAGACGTGGTATAAGAAAGCAAAATTTGGTATGGAGATAGTATAAGACCCTGGGAAGGTTATAGTGGGACTTTTATCCCGGAAAACTCCTTCACGCGGGCGAAGCCGCGAGCAATAGCTAGTTTAATATAAAAATGCATTCATTAGAGCCAAATCAAATCACTGCGCATACGAAATACCTAAATGGGATGCGATTCAACACCTATCCAAACTTGCAAGCATAGTCTTGCATCAAAAATAGACTGTTACATACAAGCCATTAAGTCCAGTACAACTAGAGGTATTACCAATGCTATACGCAATAAAACGACGGTGGCCGCAGCCGTCGGCGGTTTGCGGTCGCCCCGCACTCCTAATACATTCCACATCGCTAATCTGCTCCAAATACCTCTAATTATAGTCGGTTTGAGCGAATTCGGTAATGATAGATTCCAGTAAACATTGCTATCACCTGATACATATAGGTCGATTAAAGCTAATACACACACACACGTAACTCGCGTGTAGTAAATACGTCAGTCGTCATGGCAACACGCGTCAACGTCAAAATATACAGCATGATGTTTTATTAGCATTCCCTTAAATATAATAAGTTTTTTCTTTTATATTCTGGGTAAATTGTATTGATGTGACTCTGTGAGTACTATGTGCCAATTTTAGTTAACTGATATATAGGTCTACGCAAGGGTCTGGCTGGGTAGTATAGTGCAGTAAATAGGGCTATGTCAGGTTTCGAGCTCGGTTTTTCGAGTAGAGCAGAAATTACCAGTCTAGGACCAAGTTTTGGGTTAAACATGAACGCTGTTGTAAAATCTCGCACCGAGAGCATTAGAGAGCAGTTACGATGGATTTCTCGCTGTCAGCCGTGCTCGCTAACATGGTAGACAGCCGAAGGTCCTGGTATGCAATGCTGTACTTCTTCGTGATGGTCATTTCAGAGATTGAGAGTGCTGACAAGGTCGAAAGTGCGAAGATCTCTCCCACCGTCAGAGAGCACTGCAAGAGCCGCCTTATGGACAACTAATTGTCGCGTCTCGCCATGGATTGGTTGCGTTTAGAGAATTTCATTGAACTATCTCCTACTCATTAAAAAGGCAATTAATATAAGCCATCAGAACCCGCAGAGTCGCGGGCAAGCGACGAAATTTAAAATCGTCTTTAAACTTTACTCCTTGTGTACGGTGATCGCTATCCGGGCAGATACAAAAATTCAATCAAATAATTCTTTAAAAAAACTGGATTATACTTTTTGGCTACATACAGATAACTCTTGGTTCAACAACTCGATTAGCGTAAAACTAATGCCTTGTTAGTTCCTTCGACGTGGGTATATCATTATTTTTTCATTCCCTCAACTTACAGATACTTGGAGTAAGGAATTCATCGGTGCGCAAATTTAACGAGATATGTTCCGAGTTTCTAATATTACAGTATCACGTGTATTTGCTTGCATTAGTATGGTTATATAATTGAAGACATAGTACATTGGTTGCTTAGCATTTAGCATGCCATGGACGTATAATGCCAGCCCAGGGCCTTTATTCTGTATGATAGTGTAAACGCGTAACGCGGCCGTGTCATGTTATCTTCGAGAAATGTGCGTGAAATGGTATTCTGTAAGCCAAATTTCTATAGTCCTAAACATGATGTGTTGTGTTACGTGCTTGTTACGCACTGTCAAAATAACGTGCGGCATAGAGAATAAGGCCCCAGTACGCTATCCCACTCTTGGTTACGAATCTACTTTAACTTTGGTGGTGGTAGGATATATTTAATATCCACCCGGATAGCGCCGTACACAAGGTGTTGAAACCCGCCGTAGTAGCCCACGTAAGAGTGTCGCGTTCCGGGATCAGCCTATATATATCCGATTACAACAGGCCGGCATAATTGTGTCGACTGTCGAGGGGTAATCATCTCACGTCAGTCGACATTCTATTGGACCACTCCACTTACCATCAGGTAGGGAGGTCCGTTGCCATGCCTGCATATAAAATAAAAATATAATACCTGAAAAATTCTCTATAAGAATTTTAAGGGTATGTGAAGTCTCCGCACTGGACCAGCGTGGTGGACTAAGACCTAATCCCTCAGTAGTAGAGGAGGCCCGTGCAGTAGTGGGACAGTATATAATACAGGGCTGATATTATTATAATGTATAATCATGTATTATTAATGTTGGGTTATGACTATATTTAAATAAAATTGAGTAAGATTTTTAATTCATATTTATTAATTCGTACGCTAAACAAACTTTTCAATATATTTTGATACACGGCATAACAACGTCACACGGTGGAAATCAAAAGAAACAAAATACTTTTACAAGAACACCTTTAGATTCACAATATGTTAAATGCGTTTACAAAGACATTATACAAACCTTTAAATTTATATTTATTCAACAATTAAGAATTCTGATTAAAACATATTTTTTAACCACCAACAGACTAAGAGGGGTGCTATAATTTTAAAGTGTGTTTGTATATCTGGCCGTATAAGCGTACCTCTCAAACGAATGGACCTATTTTGATACGTTTTATTTGTTTTTATTACTCACTAAACCTTACCTTTTAAATTAAATCGAACTTCGTCCCATCAAAAGCGAAAACTCAACACAAATCAACAGACAGACATTTTTATATACACAATAAGGAAAAGGGTTATCGAATGGGTTATTGTTATTTCACTTAAGGGCAGCTAAGCGAGTTCAAAGGGATCCGCGTCTTCATCCCTTTCTCAATGAGGGTAGATAGACATGTATCTTTACGATATATTGATGCGAAAGAATTAAATTTGGGAATTTATTAGCCGTAAAATTACTTTTTTTTATTCATAATTGTCATAGAACCATTTTTATACAAACCTAGAAGCCCGTATATAACATGCATCTCGCTTTTAGACCCAAACGGATAAGTAGAGATGCAACCAAGCACCCACTTTTTTTAACATAGTTTCCGTCCAATGATGTGATAGGGCGAGCCTATTGTTATATCGAGCACTAATTCTAGGCTGATACTGACAAGAAAAACCTCGTATCACTTTTCCCGATCCGGGATTCGAATCAAGGACCTCAGAGCAGTGATCGTTAATAATGTATGCTCGTAATGCCCCAAAATTGTTATTAAATTATGTTTCATCAGTATCCGGGTAAACCATTTTTTTATTAATTACTAAACTATTGTCTGTAGTATTTTTTTATGCTTTGAATGACGAAACGAGCTTGCCATTCGCCTGATGGCAAGCGTTACGACCGCCCATAAACAGCAAAAACACCATCCAAAACCATGAATTACAAAGTATTGTTTGGTATTCCACTGCGCTCGCTATCCTGAGACATGAGTTGTTAAGTCTCATTATGTCCAGTTACACTGGCTACAATGTCCTTCAAACCGAAACACAACAGTGACTACACAATGCTGCTGCACCAGAAATAGACATTGCGGTGGTACCTACCCAGGCCGACTCTCACATATGAGAGACCTACCACCAGTAAAAATAATTATTATAGTGATGAACACTATCACGACAGATGTATTTGGGGACATTTCCAAGCTCTAAATAAACACTGATAAATACTCACAGCAAATAAAGTCAAACCGGAATCCGATACAAAAAGATCTGACCAATGACAAAGCTGCGCATACGCCTGCTGCGCGTGTCCACCAATTAGAGAGGTTTAACGTTAAATCTGTGATTGGTTACTTATATGGGAGGGATTGACAACCAGTTTTAGTATATTTGTTTGTATACGAAATGTACACAGACAAGAAGCGAAGATGGTAAGTATTCCTCAATTATAAGTAGCGCAATATATTGTAATATTAAGATTCTCCCCTGCGCAAAACCTGGCACTATTCTTATTTTTATTTATCTACTCGAAATTTTGTAAAATATAATATAGAAAAAAAATAAACATCGTATTTCTACTAAATGTTATCTTAACTTTGGTAGCTTAAAATATTTTATAATGTGGATATGCTGTTCATAATAAAAATTACACAACTATTATTTATTCCGTCTGCTAAAGTATACATGATTTTAATTTGCAACTATCATTATAAAATATACTATTTAATAAGGAATATTTTGTAGTTTAAAATAAAAGAAACATAAAATTGATTTTTTAAAAGACATTTTTCGTAATTCCTTACATAGGCCCGCCGAAATAAGGGAGCGAATGTTCAAGGACGTTTGCTCTGTGGAGAGTCTTAAGTGCCTAATACGACCTTTTATTTAAATTCTTTGGATGTCATCAACCCCGACTGTCATCGAATGCAATCGCTTCGCCACTACAGTCTTATTTGGAATGTGTTTCTTATTTTATACTACTTTTTTTATTGCTTTGAATGACGAGACGAGCTTGCCGTTCGCCTGATGGTAAGCGATAGGACTGCCCATCAAACACTTTGAATTACAAATTATTGTTCGATATTCCACTGCGCTCACCATCCTGAGACATGATATGTTAAGTCTTATTATGTCTTGTACCGGCTACAATGTCCTAATATTTCATTGCAAAAGTTTATGAACATGTTTGTATGTTAGAATCAAACGCAGAAACATAATGACTTTTGATAAAATTTAGGAAAGTGGTAGACAATATTTTAATTTAACATAGGCTTATTTGTATAAAAGTGCATAGCAGTGGCGACCGGTCTGTATGACAAGATTCCTGTTGGCTTCCTTTTATGTAGAATTTCTGAATCTAATTAACATCAGAACATCATTCATGCATATTAGTACCCTATATATTGTGTCGAGTTCCTTTTCGGAAATTTTCATTTTTTCCCACTAGTGCATAGACGCGTGAGAAATACCTAGTGTTAGAAAACCCAACAACTCGGACATTTGAGACCTAAAACAACTAAGATAAAATGTAAAGTACCACAGACTTTAAGTTCTCATTAGTGAAATCCATTTACCACAAACCTGAATATATCTTGGCACCACTTCGCGTACAAAGTGCTTTGATTTAGGTGTTCCGCACACGAGCGGAATTAACTGACGTTGCGCCTTTTAGAGCTGTCAGTTAGAGTAATTGTCAAACAATTTATTACGCTTTACACGTCACAACACAAAAAAATTACATGAAAATCTGTATTCGTTAGCGGCAAGGCACCAGTATAATTTATGCTCATTAGATTTTAGTTTTAAAGTATATTCATTAAGAATTTGTAAAGTACAAAAACTAATGTCGGACTTTGGCATCAGTTTTGGACATCTTCGGCCCTTGTTCGGACATAAATAGGGTATTTAACTTATTTTTATTTATAACTTGTATAAAATATGTACCTCAAACAGAAGAAATCATTGAAATCAAGTGAAAAATTCAGCAATTATAATCCATTATAATTAGGTGAAAGGTTGTAGGGGTGTATCAAAAAACGAAAAACGGACGAAATACTTACATGTGACGTCAGCAGGAATTACAATGCTTGCGAAAGAAAGAAATGGGGCGATATCCCTATTGCACGCCCACTCCTGCACGTAGCAATACTTGAAATTTGAATTACTGCCTCATTTCTTCTCGAATTATAATGCTGTTTTCACAAAACGATGTATTTTTTGGACCAATTGCCGTTACATATTAAAAAATGCACAAAATCAAACATAGTTAAATACACTATTATAACATTTATTGTTAAAACATTAATATTCAATATCAGCCAATTTGTTTTCAGATGCAAAAGCAATAAACCAATGAACTCCAGTAACCGATAAACGTTTATTAGTCAATAAATAAGGATTACAAACATTCGGTCTATAGTTTAAATAAACCTAAACACAAATTACAGCTGTAGTTAATGTAAAGCGCAGTCGAAGACGCGGTTCGATGCAAATTAATTGGTGACCACGAGACGCTACGTTTGTCTCTGCTATATATTATGTCTATTTCTTCGATTTCGTTAGTTTTTATATGGAAATTAAAGCTTACTAAAGGCAATGTATATAAGCAATCGTTCGTAAAGTTTTTACGATCAATTTTATTTATTTCAGACATATTTGTTTTGGTATAGTCAATTACGATTTCGGTTTTGATACAGTGAAGTTTTTTATTTATTTACTGTAGGCTGATAATACCAGTTCTTACTGACAATCCTACTTCTGGGAACAAATTTCAAATTTGTTTTGGTAAAGTCAGTTAGACTCTCGCTTTGAATAGAGTGTGGTTTTGTATTTATTTACTGTAGGCTGATAATATCAGCTCTGTATTATTGACAACCCTACTTCTACGAACAATTCTCCTTTAAAAAGCTTTAGGCCTAAGTCCACCGCTTGCCTACTGTAGACTTTACATACACTCGAAATTCATAGAAATTTGGGTAAACAGGTTCTAAGAACGTCACGACGTTTTCTTTCACCGTTATTTAAGCGAAGGATCTTTGATAAAAAGTAACTTTTAAGTCGGACATATTATGTTTAATGATTTCTTTAACATAATATGTCCGACTTAAAAGTTACTTTTTATCAAAGATGTTAAACATTCCAAATTAAATTGTGTCCCCGTGACCATTAAAGGCTGCAAAATCTTCGAAACGTCGGGAGAAAGTTAAAATATAAAAACCGCGATATTATCCGAAAAATAGTTTAATTTTAACATATGTTACTGAAGTTTTGGACCGCCAGACCTTCATCTCTTCAGTCCGATCCATTCCTAATTACAATTGTATAGGTACAAGAAATGCTCTTTCTGTGTTAAATGAAAGAATTAGCACCATTTGAGCTCCTAGAATTATTTCAACATATGCAGCTATCTCTGCTCTGGTTTTCGACTTTTAAAAAATATTTTTAATGAAACATACGCTCAACAAGATAGGGATTGATCAGTGCAGTCATAAATAACACGTCGTTGTTATGTCACGATTTATTATACGGTACGTTGGACGTGCTGTACTGCGGACTATGTATGTGGTGCGAGCGGAAAGCGACTAAATCGAATTCTTAATAAAACAATAACCTATTCCAAAATTATTAAGTTGTATTTTGTGGGAATCGTCAAAACATTAATTTCTGTTTGCGTTATTGCATGCGCGGTACGACAGCGCTCTGAAATCCTGGGTCCGTATCTCGAAAGCGATATTTGAGTTTTTGTGCAGTATCAGCCTGGAGTCTAGAATTTTTGTCCGATATGGCGATAGGCCCCCTATCACATCATGGGACGGAACATACTTGGTGAAAAGTGGGTTGGTTACGCCTCTGCATACCCCTTCAGGGATAAATGCGTGATGTGTGTGTTATTATGATTTAAGGGGTTTTCGCTCCCTCTCTCCACTATGTCCTCTACCTTAATAACTGACAATGTCTGCCATAACATTCTTAGTGCAAATTGCGTTACTGTTCTAATAACAGCGTCTTTGTGCCTAATAGCTTTCAGTTCTATATTATAAACGGAAAAGTATGCTTAGAGAGACAGAGCATAGAGCAGTTAATTTCATTGTACATTTTTATTAATTCAAAACGTGTAATAAATATAAATGTTGCTCGCGGTTACGCCCGCGTTTATATCAAGACAAAATTCTTGCTTACTATTTTTTCAGTTAAAATGTATTTTTTCATTATACGGCCACAACAAAGTGACTCCACTACACCTGATGGTAAGTGGAGTGGGGTCCAATAGAATGTCGACTGACGAGAGATGATTACCCATCGGTAATCGACACAATTATGCCGGCCTACTTGTACCAGATATACACAGGCGGATCTCGGAACGCGACATTTACGTAGGCCACTATGACGTTTTTTAACACCGTTGCGATGGTCGCTATCCGGGCGGATATAAAATGTATCCTACCAACATATTTTTTTTTACTTTTTTTATTACAGGTGAATGACAAAACGAGCATGCTACTCGCCTGATGGTAAGCGATACAACCTATAAACAGTAGTAACACCATACAGAACTTTGAATTACATACTGCGGGGCACTCCACTGTGCTCGTCACTGTGACAAGATGTTCAGTCTCACAATGCAGTAATTACGCTGGTTGCAATCCTTTAAATCGAAACAAAACATTGCTGCTTAGCGATAGACATACTTTCCAGAACCTTCACTGACGACCCTTCGCATTCGAGAGACCTACCAACATTAAACACTCAAGGATATAGACTAAAAATAAATTTATCTAGATCTGAAAACTGCCTATTTGGAATTCAAATTTAGCGCCTTACCATTTAAACCTCTCTACACACACTACACACACATTCTCTACACACACATAAATACAAACAAAAAATAAGAATAAAAAGAAAAAAAACACACACACACACACACGCACACACACACACAGTTAACAATACCAGGCGCACAACGGATTCCTTGCATGTTGTGTGGTAGAAGATAGATACCAGCTCAGTATACGCTGTAAAACAGCACTGATTTTCAGCTGAACTCCACTATTATCATAGCACAACAAATCTTTTTGGGCGTGCGGCCAGCTACATCATACAAAGATATTATACATATATTGGAAATAGTGCAACATCAACAATTATAGATCACGAGTCACAACTAAACTCACCTATTAAATCTTGTTAACAAATGTCTAACATTTTTTAGAAAAACATTCCACAGACATGACATACAAAATCATTTTTAACTAAACGATTAACAATTCAATGAACAAACTGCATTCTAAAAGCAATGCATCGACCGTGACATGATGTCCAAATGTTAGGGTATTAGTCATTAAACAAGTCTAAACATACAATGGAGGGCCTGAGGGAGAGGTCCCTATGACATAATATGTTCATAAATAAATTTTGTATTACTATTTGGTCTGATGATTACTTCCTAGCCGAATTTCAGCCACGATATCTCAGCGAAGATCTGCCAAGAACGCGGATGATTTATTTATTTATACATATATTATAACACCATAACAATTAATACAAATGCGATGTTATACAGACATCTTACCAATTGATTTTATTACATATATGAGCCATTTCTGTGAATTCCCGCAGGTTGCAAATATTACTTATAGTATACAAGTGAGTGCGCAATACACAGGTGCACTCTCTGTTTCTTCACTCTTAAAGTCCAGTGAGACGGTAATTCGACATGACCGGAGAGAGATCAAGTGCAGGACCCTTTACGTGCTTTCCGAGACACGGAGGTATGACACCGCCAAGTTCCTGACTCCGAGCCGCGATTGAGTTATTTTATAAGATGGAAAAGTCCAGTCACAATTATTTTGGCTCGACCCGTGATTTGAACCCAGGACCTCAGCGCGGAAGTCACACTTATACCATGTACTATTACAACCACGCCACCGAGGAAGTCATCATCAGACAAATAGGGAATAACATGAAACAGACTAAAGAAGTGGTAGATCTTGTATGCGGGGAGCTGTTTGGGTACCTATGTAATGCCTATTTCTATTGTCAATCATCAGTACGCAGCACTGTTATATTCTGTTTGGTAGAAAATATAACCAGTGTAATTACTGGCCATTTTAAAACTTAACATCTTATGTCTCAGTGAAGACCGCAGTGGAGTGCAACACAGGTTTTCAAAGTTCTGTACGGTGTTGCTACTGTTTATGGGCGGTCGTATCGCTTACCAAGAAGGGAACAACTTACCTATAATTATTTGCATATTAAAAGTTTTTAAACAAATCATAGATGATACTCAATCGGACTCAAAATATATTCCACATATATCACGCATTTATTCCTGAAGAAGTATACAGAGGCGCAAACAGCGCACCCATTTTTCGCCAAATGTGTTCCGTCCCATGGTGTGATAGGGGGCGAGTCTATCGCCATATCGGACAAAAAATTCAGACTCCCGACTGATATTGAGCAGAAAAACCCAAATATGACTGCTCGGTTCGAACCCAGGACCTCAGAGCGCTGCCGTACCGCGTATGTAGTAAAACTACGCCACCGACACAGTCAAAGTATATCCCTCTCAACAATATATCTAATGTTAGACGAGACCGCTGACAGCGCCGGTCACCTCACCAGTTAGTTTCATGCCGTTTGTTAGTTATTTGCAACGTTTATTTGTAATAGTATTGGCTGTTATTTGCTAGGACACCACATTTTGTGACGCATTTTCAGTAGTGATGCCCGTAGTATTATCGATAATTTGTTACATGTAACATAAAAATTATACGATATTAATTATAATTTTGATTTAGTTAATAATTTTTTATTTTACATATATTAATTTACTTTATAATTAACAGAATAAAAACGACTTACTTTCATACAAATGTAACGTATAAAACTTTAGCCTGCCATGATTTTAGTACTGTAGGTGTTTATGGGCAGTAAAAATATTCATATATCAGGTGAACTTGCTAGTCTGACGGAATATGAAATAATAAAAAAAAACTTGCCATTTTTTAACAGCGTCCTAAATTATATATGATATTAATGGGCCGAATGGTAAATGATTGTCAAAGTTTTTCTTTTTAATGGTTTGAATAATGCAACGAGCTAGCTATTCCCTTGATGGTAAACGATACGACCGTCCGTAAACAGTAGAAGCACCATCCAACACCTTGAATTACAAAGTATTGTTTGCTATTCCACTGTGCTCGCAATCTTGAGACGTACGATGTTAATTCTTATTATGTCCAGTAGATACACTGACTACAATTTCCTTCAAATCGGAACACAAACACTGCTGCTTAACGGCCGAAATGGAATTGCGGTGGTACCTACCCAGGTGGGCTCTTACATATGAGAGACCTACCACCAGTAGTAGCAAGGTCTAAACAACTTCTTGTCCACCGCAATCGTTATTTATTACCTTAAGGGCCTAAAAATCGCTTACGTGACTCGCATTGATCTACAAAATAACTTTATTTTTTATTTTATTTTATTTATTTGAACAGCCAACAAAACATACACCTTAGATAGTTTTTTTTAACAATTCAGTAAGTAATTGCTGCAGTTCTGTGTTAATTACAGGCTGTCACAGCATGAACATATTATTACATAACGAAATGTACAACATAATTTCAAAATATCAATAAACAGTCCCGCAACGGCATCACTAAAGCATTTCAATAATTAAGCTGTGATAGTAGCCGGAGCGTTGCGGCATGTCCCCCCCCCCCCACTGTCCCCTCTCCCCCATACCTCACCCATAGTACTTGCACCAAATTGTACACCACATTCCAAACATAATTGTTATTATATTGATTGAAATTTGAATGTAATTATTTATATTAATTGAATCGTTGAAATTTGATTTTAGTTGAGGTCAAGATGAAGGCTTGAGAGATAAGGGTGGTCTACTGGTGGTAGGCCTCTCATATGTGAGAGTCTACATGGGTAGGTACCACCACAATGTCTATTTCTACCGCCAAGCAGCAGTGTGTCACTGTTGTGTTCTGGTTTGAAGGGCATTGTAGCCAGTGTAACTACTAGATATAATAAGACTTAACATCTCACGTCTCAGGATGGCGAGCGCAGTGGAATACCAAACAATACTTTGTAGTTCAAGGTATTTGATGATGTTTCTACTGTTTATGGGCGGTCGTAACGCTTACTAATAGGCAAACGGCAAGCTCAATAATTCTCTGAGGATAGGACCAAACTCAATAGTGCTTTTTCTTTAATTCATGTTTGGCAAGAGGATCCTGATGTTGTGAGTGGGGTCCAATAGAATGTCGACAAGAGACGATTTCCCCTCCACAGTCAACACAATTATGCCGGCCTGTTCGAACCGAATTTACACAGGTTGATCCCGGAATGCGACACACTTACGTGGGCCGCTATGGCGGGTTTTAATTGTGTACGGTGATCGCTATCCGGGCGGATATAAAACACATCCTACCACCAGCAAAGTAATGTTACATAAACTTCAGAACGGATATAAAAATAGCAGATCCAAGGAGGTAAGTGTATATCCAATATAGTGTTGGATTGCAGTGAAAAACAAGTTATAATTAAATATAACCTTTTTATTATAAAGAAGACATACAGTGGTCGGAAACAAAAAGGGAGACCAGACTTAAAAAATATCAATGACATTGTTGCCAGTATATAAAAGTTTGTTAGTAATTGTTTATAATATAATAATATATACCAACATGTAAACGAAACTCTTAACACTAAGTTGCCAGCAGTGGTGAAAGGTTCATATAATCAGATTCCTGCCGGCTTTTCTATATGTAGAATTTCTGTAGAATCTAATTATCATTAGAACGATTTGCAGACTGCGTAAATGCATATTAATTCCTAATTGTGTCGGGTTTCTGACAATTTCGCCTTTCACTAACGATAGCAGTAGTATATAGCTATTATAATGGTTCCGAAGAAGCGAAACATGACCGATACCGCTCCGCATATATTTGTTTTCCATTAAAAGTATTTTATTTTACAAATACTCCCGCAATATAAACAGTTTGTTTTCATACAATCAACGTGTGATGTTTCAAGCGAAAAGTAAATATAACATCGAGAATAATCTCACATTTTTATACGGCAAAATGATTGCAGATGGTTAGCAGTGGCGTTATGATAGAATTGTGACTGCCGTGAGATTATTCACCGCGGCCACGGCAGAGTGACAACGGCAATGTGACTGATGGTCAGTGAAGTGGCGTCTAGATAGTATTTTTATTGACGAAAGTCGAGAGTTTATACCTAACAGGCACGGCAAATTGATTCCGGCAAAGTGACTGACGGCAAGTAAAATGGCGTCTAATTCGTATACATTATAGACGATTGCCTAGAGCAGCTATACTCTAAGTGTGTTCCGCGGAACCCTAGGGTCCCGTGATACCTCTGTCGGAGTTCCGCAAGAATTTAGAAAAAAAAATCAATACACCTCTCTCATTAATAATTAGTAACTGTTACATTGTACTTTTATTATGCTGATTAATAAAAAATACACTTATAAAAACAATTGTTTTATTGTAGGGTTCCATCAAGTATTTTGCTTCCCAAAAGGGTTCCGTCATTTAAAAAGTTTGAGAACCACTGGCCTAGAGTATATTCTTTGCGCGTACGGCATAGTGACTGATTGTATACGAAGTGGCAACTAATTTTATTTATTGAAGCGAGCATGCCGCTCGCTTAATAATAACCAACGACCGCCCGTAAACAAAAGCAACACTATACATAATTTTGAATTATAAAGAGCTGCGTTCGCTTGTCACTAAGAAATAAGATGTGTTCAAATCTTAATACATACATACATCTCAAAACATGACATCTTTTAGTAGAAAACAACACAGTTTTACTCACGTTTAAAAAGTAGTCGGAATATTTTTATACGTGAGTAAAACCATGTTGTTTTCGACTAATTTAATATGTCACGCGTAAGTTTTAATAATATTATTTTAATTTTAATTTTTAATTTTATTTATTTGGAAAACAAACAAGTGTACATATAGATGACAATTAAAATATTTTTTTTTTTTTACAAAATTAAGATACTGTACACTCCACAACGTTTTCACGGATTACTTAAAATACTTAATGTAATTACTATAGGTACAGTGAGATTACAATACAATATATTTGCTTTACGTGTTTTGGAGCATCATTAATGCATCTACAATTTGTTTTTTAAATACTATATTTCTGTTAGCGAATATATCTATGTTAGTAAAATGGTTATTATAAATTTTAACTAATCTATGAAGGGGCGCACGTTCACCCGCATTTGTACGACACGAAGTTGTAGCAAATAGCGGGTAATCGCGCGCCTCTCGTCTTATTATGGTCCTGGGCACAATATAGAATATATTATTAATTAATTCTGGACAATCAAACTTGTTGTGTATTAACCCATGGAGCATCATGGCTTGGAGCAATAAGCGTCGTGACTTTAATGTTAATAATTTGTATTTTGACAGCGACTCTTTATAAGGTACAGTGTCTCCCATATTATAGCATTTATATTGCAGGGCCCTAAAAAACTTCCGCTGAATTGTCTCTATCTTCTGATCGTATTTAGCATAAAATGGATCCCATATCATACATGCGTATTCTACCTGAGGGCGTATCAAGGTGTTGAAAAGATAAAGGTATGTTTTTTCGTGTTTGAAATCACATGAAGCTCTCATAACAAGGTTATACATTTGGGACGCCTTAACAACTATTTTATCAATGTGTTGATTTAAATGTAGTTTACTGTCCAGAAGGACTCCCAAATCGCAAATTTGAGTCTCATTAATTAGTTTTTCGTTGCATAACAAATAATCAAAGTTAATAATCTTTTTATTTTTCGTAAAATTAACGTATTTACATTTACTTAAGCTTAAATTGAGATTATTTTTTTTTACAGTAGTCAGAAAGTCTATCTAAGTCATTTTGCAGGAGATAGCAATCATTTACAGATTTGATACACCTAAACACCTTGAGATCATCTGCGTATAATAAGAATTTGCTATTATGAAAGCATGTATTAATATCATTTATGTAAATGAGGAATAATAATGGACCTAATATCGATCCCTGAGGTACACCAGAAGTAGCTAGAAATGAATCAGAGTGGAAACCATTACACACAACAGTTTGGTTTCGGTTACTTATATATGATTGAAACCAGCGCAATAAGTCCCCTCTGATACCATTATATGAGATCTTATCTAACAAAATTTTATGATCGACTCTATCAAAAGCCTTTTTAAAATCAGTGTAAATTACATCTGTTTGCGATCTAATATCCATATTTTTAAACAGATAATTTGTAAAAATTATTAAATTCGTCGTAGTAGACTTTTGTTTAATGAAACCATGTTGTTCCGGTATAATATTTTGTCTTATGAATGGATATATTACATGGTGGACAAGTTTTTCAAATAATTTTGCCAAACTACAAAGAAGAGAGATAGGACGGTAATTTTCTATATTTTGTTTAGGACCCCCTTTGTAGACAGGAACAATATTTGATTTTTTCCAAACAGCGGGAAACGTACCAGCCCGTATACATTTATTAAATATAATATATATGGGTTTAGATATTGTTTCTGCTGTCCATTTAAGGAAACAAGGAGGAATGCCATCAGGCCCCGGACCCTTAGTCACATCTAGCGTTTGTAGTTGCTTGCGGATTAAGGAGAGGCTCAGATGTACAGTTGAAAGAGAGACACTGTTAAAATATAAGTGATCGCTGTCAGGACTCCAATCAGGTGTTATGTTTGTAGGTTCGTAGACAGATTGAAAGAAACTAGAAAATAGGTTGCATATCTCTGGGGGGTCACTGGAAAATTCATTTCTGTAAAACATATTCGATGGGATGCTAGACTTACCTTGACGGTTGGCTACGTATGCCCAGAAGTACTTAACATTTTTTGGAATGGCATCTTCAACACGATCCATGTAGGTATGATAACATTTAGCACATTGTGTTTGGAACATTTATGTTGTGTATGTGTTCATTGTGTATGAACATGTTAGCACATTATGACACCTTTTCTTGGGCCACTACGGTGGGTCTTCTTACATATGCTAGCTACCGAACTCATAGGTCGTCTGATGAAGTGACATCTTACAACACAATATCAGAAAAATCAGGGATGTGTTACTTGCCTTTTACGAAGGGCATAAGGAGATAAGACACACGGAGTTTAGCTGGGCTTTTAGAAATCTTATCTATACTTCTATACTATTATATAAAGCTGAAGAGTTTGTTTGTTTGTTTGTTTGAACGCGCTAATCTCAGGAACTATCGGTTCTAACTGAAAAAATATTTTTGTGTTGGATAGCCCTTTGTTTCTGAAGTGCTATAGGCTATATTGGTCACGCTATGACCAATAGGAGCGGAGCAGTAATGAAACATGTTGCAAAAACGAGCAAAAATTTATTAGTTTTGAGAGCTTCCATTGCGTGCGCTGCGTAAACGGTTAAATTATGCAACAATAATGTATGACGGGATCGTTCCTCTTAAAACTTAATAATGGAATATTTTAACCCGAAAAACTTTATAACGCGGACGAAGCCGCGGGCAAAAGCTAGTCTTGCCTATATACGGGGGTGAATATCCAACAAAATCGACATTAACCTACCACAATAACAGGACTATCTTTACTACTTACTCATTATCTCCTTTCTGGGCGTAATGGACCCTAAACCTAAAGTACTATACGTAATAAATCCAAACATCGAACTTCGGCACACGGTCCTTCAAACAAAATGAAATCTTAAAATTACCCAAAATTTCGCAATATCACTGTCGATTAAACCCGCGAAATGCAAACAAAAGACGTATAAAATGAATAATTCATAGGTATCGCGCAATATATGACAAACAGATAATCGAAGTCGCACCGAAGTTAATAAAAGAATCTCGCGCCGTTGTCTGGTAATTTTTCATTTCCTATCAGAATGCGTCTGGGACAAAGACTTACAAGCGAGTACTGCGACTGTGGAGTTAGCACTTTATTTTAATAGATATTTTTAGTTGTTTTTTTTTTTGCTTTTTCTACCTTGAACTAGCAGCAATTGTAAGCTAGTAGATCTTGATTCGTTAACCAAAATGAGATGCATTGTATCAAATAAATAACGCAACAAAAACATTAATATTTAAAAAACGATCAATGGCAATAAGGTCGTAACATGGGGCAACATAGCGCAATGATGTATACTAGTTGTATACTTGAGGTTAAAATTCTTCCTTAGTTCTTATATTATTTTGTTTTCCGCTTTGCTGCGAAGGAAAGAGGTCGATTAATATTTCCGATAACCTGTCATTCTATATAATTAATTTCTTTGAAGGATAAACACAGATTAGTGTTCCCTGGGACTCGCCGAACTTCACCGCTCGGTGTCATAAAATGCGTGCCACTGCTAATCCTGGCTTACAGGAGTTGTAGTGGTGGGTGTGAGGGCAGGAAAAAGTCTACCCTAAAAAAGGAAAAGCAAACAAAAAAACAAAAACAAACTAACACAACACGCATTTATTCCCGAAGGGGTATGCAGAGACGCAACCAGGGCACCCACGTTTCGCCGAGTGTGTTCCGTCCCATGAAGTCATAGGGGGCGAGCATATCGCCATATCGGGCACAAAAATCCAAACATCACTGCCTGACCCAGGATTCGAACCCAGGACCACAGGGCGTTGCCGTACCGTGCAGTATAACTACGCCATCAAGGCAAAAAGGAAAAGGCCAAATCACTACATAGTATAAATCAAAGTCGCTTTCTCTGTCCCTATGTCCCTTTGTATGCTTAAATCTTTAAAACTACGCAACGGATTTTGATGCGGTTTTTTTAATAGATAGAGTGATTCAAGAGGAAGGTTTATATGTATAATAACATCCATTAAATAGTGGAGAAATACTGTTATTTTGTTAAGTTATACCCGTGCGAAGCCAGAGCGGACCGCTAAGTTTTGATATACAACGTTCACAGTTTTTCTGTAGTGTATTTAGTATCAGCATTGCACCCGTGCGAAGCCGGGGCGGGTCGTTAGTACTATATATATATATATATATATATATATATATATATATATATATATATATATATATATATATATATATATATGTTAAAAGTGTGCCAAGTCCCAACGTTGCCCACTCGCCCACACAAACAACAGTCTGGTTCCCATTACTCAATTTCCGATTTTCCGGCCCGAACGTCGATTGACAATAAAATGTCTGAACAATCAAATATTTTACTCTCACGACAACAAAAATTAGGAAATTATATTCCTTTTTCAATTTTCTTTTCATATTTTATTAATAGAATTTTGTTTGTTTTTTTTTTGTATTTTTATGAACATCATGCTAAGTAGAAAGTTATACTAGCATTTCTCAAAATAAATATACGTAAAGAAAAGTTAAATTTATGTTTTGAAAATATTGTTACGTTTTATCCGTTTATAATTATTTTATTTGTCTTAATACATTCATTCGATATATCTATACTATTATATAAAGCTAACTTGATTTATTTGTTTGAGCACACGAATCGGAGGAACTACTGGTTCGAATTGAACAATTAGTTTAGTGTTTGATAGCCTATTTATCGAGGAAGGCTATAGGCTATATAAAATCACGCTATGGTCAATAAATTGCATTACATCGTTCTTGAAATTAAACTAATTTTCGGATTCTATCACGGTGTTAGTATTTTATTTTCTCCCGACGTTTCGAAGACTTTGCAGCCTTCATGGTCACGGGGGGGACTGAGGTGTTGTTCATCCGTAAAGTCAAAATTACAATATCTACCTACATTTTACAATTATACAACTTTTTTAAATTTTTTAAAATTTTAGCTGTTGGTGGTCCGATCTACGCAGAATGAGCTCACAGTGTCTTGAAGTCTGGCAGCCGGTCTTTTGGGTTCCGATTTAATTTAATGTATAACTGGATCCCAGGCTTGTGCAAGCTTCCAACCATCTTCCCTATTGAAATTAGGATGTTTTTTAATTTCAATAGCCTCGCGAATCATCCTAGGCAGGAATCGGTGTTCTTTGGCAAGGATTTGTGGCTTGTTTAGTCGCAGATAATGATTGGCGCCTCCCTCAGAGTGCTCAGCGACTGCACTTCGAATCGGAAACAGACCCATACTGATAAATATCTGAACGGTGAATCTCATCACCACCCAAAACAGTTAGCTACCGTGGGCAAATCTTTGTTTCAGAGAGCACAAGGAATCTGTGGCGAGAAACACCTGGCCGCTGAGCTGCAACATGTCAAGCAAGTACTGCGAGACAACAAGCTCCAAATTCCACGCCGCCGTCACAGAAACCGAGTGAAACCAGCCACAGTTGAACGTGTTCCGGTGGTATTACCATATGTAAGAGGAGTCACCGACAAGATTGGCTACATCCTGAAGCGTGCTTCCATAAAAACTTATTTTAAGCCGCCTAAGAAGATTAGTCAATTTTACCACCTGTCAAGTGTCACATACCTCTACAAGAACCGGGAGTATACAAAATAGATTGCAACTGTGGACTCTCTTATATCGGGCAAACAAAAAAAAATATAGGGACCCGCGTAAAAGAACATATAGCTGACGTGAAACACCGACGCTCGACGAAGTCTGCAGTCGCTGAACACTCTGAGGGAGGCGCCAATCATTATCTGCGACTAGACAAGCCACAAATCCTTGCCAAAGAACACCGATTCCTGCCTAGGATGATTCGCGAGGCTATTGAAATTAAAAACATCCTAATTTCAATAGGGAAGATGGTTGGAAGCTTGCACAAGCCTGGGATCCAGTTATACATTAAATTAAATCGGAACCCAAAAGACCGGCTGCCAGACTTCAAGACACTGTGAGCTCATTCTGCGTAGATCGGACCACCAACAGCTAAAATTTTAAATTTTTTTAAAAATTTGTATAATTGTAAAATGTAGGTAGATATTGTAACTTTGACTTTACGGATGAACAGCACCTCAGTCCCCCCCGTGACCATGAAGGCTGCAAAGTCTTCGAAACGTCGGGAGAAAATAAAATACTAACACCGCGATAGAATCCGAAAATTAGTTTAATTTCAATGTCTAACATTCGCGTAAACATATGAAATCATAACATCGTTCTATTAATTGATTATGAATATTATTTCAATGAAGACAATATGGATAATAGTTTAACAGTCAAAATTCCTTGCGCTGCGCTCCGCCGTCTATTCGCCGGCCCTTTGCATCGGCAACGTCACACTTTCAGTCAAAAATACACTGACGGACACGCCATATTCGTATCAAACTACAAAATTATCAAATAAGTAAATATACCATATTTGACAAAATAAAATCTTTATTCAAGGATGATTTTTGACACAATAACAACAAAAATAAAGACAAGCATGGGATTTTAATAACGCAATGTCAAAATATCACTGTAGAAGGTACAAAGAATAATCTTGACCATTTTTCGACCATAAAAAACCTATAACTCTGTTTGTACCACTCACAAAGCCCTTTAAGGTAGATCTTTCAAAGACCAAGTACACAAGATATTTTCCAGCGTTCCTAAAATCTAGTATGCACATAACATTAGACGTTATGTCTCCCACACGCGTCCGCACCTAGCACAAGTTATTTATGTTTTACGGAAAATATATACTGGCTAAAATAACGCCCAGTATTCCAAGGCTGAGAACTGTAAAGTTTAGGGTTTGACTCCCAGGTCCGGTTCGCAGTTTGTTATTATAAACTTACGTGCAGTTATAAACTCACCGATTTTTTTAAGTACTAGTGCTCGATATGGCGATAGACTTGCTCTATAATATCACGGAACGGAATAAGTGTAGAGGCAAATACATGTATTAGTTGCATCTCTGTCTACCCATTCAGTCTATTTAGTTCTAAACTGAATACACAGAGGTCTTTTATTCCTATAATTATTAGCTTTTGCTCGTGCCTTCGCCCGCGTCAAGGAGTTTTCCGGGATAAAAGTCCCGCTATATATTTTCCCGGAATAGAAAGTAGCCTATAACCTTCCCAAGGTCTTAAACTATCTCCGTACGCAATTTCATAAAACCCGTTTAGCAGATTTTGAGAAAATCGATAACATACAGACAAGCCAAGCAGCAGTGTGTAGTCACTGTGGTGTTGCGGTTTGAAGGACATTGTAGTCAATGTAACTACTGGACATAATGAGACTTAACATCTCAAGTCTCAGGATGGCGAGGGCAGTGGAATACCAAACTATACTTTGTAATTCAAGGTGTTGGTGTTCCTACTGTTTATGTGCGTTCGTATCGCTTACCATCAGGCGAATGGCAAGCTCATCTCGTCATTCAAAGCAATAAAAATAAAACTCAGAAAAGGTGACTTTGTTTTATAAGTATAGATATATGATACAGACGGACATACGTATATCATCTACTTTATAGACATTTTCCAATACAAACAGTTGAACACGGCCAGTCCGACCCGGGCTATCTTATCTGTGCTTCTGGTCGCTGCGCGCGAGGGTTGATTGACCACCGGTACAATGTGCCGTTGATTTTTCGATACTGAAGGGTTTAAATATACATCAGGGTTACTTTTTATACCTCTGCAAAACGAGACGAGCTAGAAGCTAGCCTGATAGCGATGCGAATAATTATAGATGGTAATTTTGATTTCTTATGTTCACGTGAATGTTAGACATTAAAATAAAGTATTTTGCTAATTTTGTCGCGGTTTTTATAATCTGCTGCGGACTCAATCCACCCCGTGGACAGTAATGTAAGCCATACACGCTACGGTCTACCGGAGAGGTCATCTGTGCAGGTGTCAATTTAAAGAATTGATTTTCGATCCTGCGCCGGTCGCCTGCACAGGCTCAAAAATCTGCACAGATCTATTCCCACACACATTTCGGTCTACCGGCGCAGGCATACCTGCACCGGTGGACCTTTCCGGTGGACCGTAGCATGTATGGCAGCCATAAGGCTGCAGTCTTCGAAACATGGTGGATCATTATAATATAAAAAAACCGCTATAAAATCCGCAAAATAATTTTATTGTAATATTAATTTTGAATTACAAAATACTATTTTTATATGTGCACAGCAAACTGAACCTACTTCATCTGATGGTAACTGAATTGGGGTCCAATAGAAGCCAACTGACGAGAGATGATTGCCCCACAACAGCCACCTGATGGTAACTGAAGTGAGATCCAATAGAATGTCGACGAAAGATGAATGCCCCTTAACAGAGACAATTATGCGTGTTGAAACCGGATATACACAGGCAATAACACTGGCACGACCTGGGAATTGAACCTAAGACTGCGGATTGGTGACGATTGAACCAAAGAGACATCGATGACTTCCATGACCATTTCAATACAATTATCATCATCATCAGCCACATAGGCACTGCTGAACATAGGCCTCCCCTAAAGATTTTCAGACGGACCTGTCGAAAGCGGCCTGCATCCAACGTGTTCCTGAGACCTCTATCAAGTCATTCATTTAATACGATACTTACCCATAAAAACACGAAAACCCCACATTTTGTAAACACAGATAAAACGACTATAATTTTTCTCAGTTTCTTTTATTTTTTGCTTTCCCCCAGTTTTTTGTTATCTTTATTAAGGCTGAGTTCCCCGGTAACAACCCTTGGCCCTTATCTTTAAGGGTGCGTTTAGGGTTGTGTAAAGGGTATGCTTTGATTCGAACTAAATAATTATTTATAATTTTTATGACAGTGGTTTTAGGGAAATATTCGTGGAAACAATGAATCAAGCGATAATTCACAAAGAATACACACAACTTTAAATGTCATAGGTGCGTGCTCTTGAGTTTTGAACCTGCGGATTCGTCTCGGCAGTCCGTTCCACGCCCAACTAGCCCAAATTATATTTTGTGAATTATCGTTTGCTTTAACGGTGAAGGAAAACTTCGTGAGGAAACCTGCACATCTGAGAAGTTCTCTATAAGAATTTCGAAGGTGTGTGAAGTCTACCAATTCGCACTAGGCCAGCGTGGTGGACTAAGGCTTAATCCCTCTCAGTAGTAGAGGAGGCCCGTGCTCAGCAGTGGACAAGTATATTATATGATATTATTATCGTTCGCTTTAACGGTGAAGGAAAACATCCTGAGGAAACCTGCCTACTTGAGAAGGTTTTTATATGAAGTTTGAGGGTATGTAAAGTCTATCAAATCTGCACTAGGCCAGCTTGGTGGACTTAAGGCCTAATCTCTCAGTAGTAAGAGAGACCCATGCCCAGCAGTGGGACAGTATACAATATAAAGCTGATATTAAATTATTATTCACGGATTCAATACCCGCGGAACATATTTGTGTTCTTTCACTAACCCTTTCTACTGTAATGTGGGGTCGACGCAAGAACTTTTCAAGCATTTTTGAAAATCGTTACTAGGTTGTTCAAATCCGAGGGTCCTTCTGGGTGGTAGCACTGCAATTTATTTTCACTATCAACCACCAGAAGCATTGTTGTATTCATTATCTGGCTGACGTAATTACAATAGGTAAATAGACTTAGGGCTTACTTCACAACTTTTGAATAAATGCTATTTGTTAAATGTATAACCCGACCAAATACAAAAGTCATACTCTAATCTACTCTCACAAATAAATGGTAATAAAATGAGTACTATCTACATTAGCCGTTTAATATGATAACTGTCAAACAAAAATGTACTCTGAAGTTTCTATTGTATCCAATAGTTTCACATCCCTATTTTATATTCAAGATGGATGCGTGATGCCTCCATCACTCCTCACACGTTTCATTTCACTTCTAGTTTTAGATTTTGTGTTTGTTATACTAGTAATGACCCGCAGATTTGTTCTTCTTTTATCGTAATAGACAAAATGGCTGCCGTGGAATATATTTGTCTACACCATGATTGGCTGATTTGTTTACCACTGTCACAAAGAGAAAGCACGCCAAAGTGACCCGACTGCACCTGATGGTAAGTGGAGTGGGCTCCAATAGATTGTCAACTGACGAGAGATGATAACACCTCAGCAGTCGACACAATTATGCCGGCCTGTTGGCACCGGATATACACAGGCTGATCCCCGAACGCGACACACGTGGGCCAGTATGACGGGTATTAACTTTGCTGTGCATGACATATATTATTTGTATAACCAAACTTGGCTGTTGGTGTTACTTACAATCTAAGCCGAATTCCATGGCGTTGTATTGTACGGCTTTCTGGCTCATGTTGCTAAGCCGCTTAGCGATGTAATGCGGCGTTTATAGGGTTCACTGGTCACGGGTTCGATTACCGGTGGGGACGCAGGCAAATTAAGGTTGAGCGATGAGATTGCAGCTGATTGGGATAATGAAATAAAATAAATTCGTTTATTTATCACGTTAAATAAAAGTATTTTTCATTTTCATTTTCAACTAACTTAACTAGTAGAGATATTTTTTTGTAATAAAATAATGTTAATTGTATCTCAATTTATTTTAAAATCTATTGAAATTATAAATTAATTACATAAGTGATGTCGGTAAAGTAAGAGTCGATATTTGAACCCAGGTATTGGTCTATGTATCATTCAATGCTATTCATCTTTTCGCGCATTTACTGGTGGCAGGTCTTTCATATGTGTGAATCCGCCTGGGTAAGTACCACCGCAATGTCTATTTCTAATATCAAGCAGCAGGGTGTAGTCTGCTGTGTTCCGATTTGAAGGACATTGTAGCCAGTGTAACTACTGGACATAATAAGACTTAACATCTTATATCTCAGGATGGCGAGCGCAGTGGAATACCAAACAATACTTTGTAATTCAAAGTGATGATGTTTCTACTGTTTATGGGTATGGTATCGCTTACCATCAAGCTAACGGCAAGCTCGTATTTACTTCTATTATGGACATATCTTCCCAAACTTTCGTATTTATAAGTTATAACTAAGTATAAGTTATAACTAGTTGGGAGTAGAACGGTCCACTGAGACGAATGTCTGAAGATTCACAACCTTTGGGCACGTATCTCTGACTATTCTAAAATGAAGAAGAATACCTAAATTCTTGGTGAATTATCAATTGCTTTAATGGTCATTGAAAACTTTGTGACGAAACCTGCATACCAGAGAAGTTCTCTATAAGAATTTTTGAACGTATGTGAAGTCTGCTAACTCGCACTAGGCCAGCGAAACCTCCTTCAGTAATAGAAGAGACCCATGCCCAGCAGAATGACAGAATATAATACAGGGCTGATATTATTATTAAAATAACGGTAAGCCCTTATATTTCAGTTTGCGGTTCTTCCCCAGTGGAGCTGTACACAAAACAGCGCAACTACCAAAAGCAATAATAAACAAACATTTAGTGACACACCGCTTTCTCGTTTCGCAAATTATAAAGTAAAAACGAACAATACACAATTAAATGAATACGTAAGAGTAAATATTTGAGAAGCCCGCCGCGCCGCAATGACCTACTTACCTTGTTGCCTTTTGGGAGTGCGTGACACACAGCTGTGTAGTTCGGGTAACATTTAAAACATCGAGAATTTTAAGATTGTGTTTTTACATAACGTCACGCCTTTTCCATTTTCAGGGGTAGGCAAAAGTGTTACCTACATTTTGCTATGTTAGTTAATTCACTGATCACAATTCTGGTGCTTGGACATATTCAAAGATATGTAATAACGAATTATAAAGAAAATATTAATAAAATCAATTCTTGATCGATTATTATATTACTCCTCCTTGAAATGAAGTTTAATGAGGAAGGAGAAGGGATGTATTACGCTAACAATAATTGTTTCTGATCGTACGAATTGTAGTAGAAACTACGCCATACATGTAAATTATCTAAAACATAACTTTGTCTCTTTAAAACTATTTTTAAAGAACCAATGGGATTTATTAATATCAGACAGATTTTAAAATATGTACATATAATTAATTGAATTTTAGCCCACGTGCCGACCAGCTCCGCCCACGAGAAAGACCTTTCGAAATAAAAGTTCTGATAAACCTTTCCACAATATTCAGAATATTTGTAAAAATCCAGGGTATGGTCTATATGTTTATTCATTTACTAACTTTTGCTCACGGCTTCGCCCGGGTAAAACAGTTTTTTATTTTTTTTTATATTTTTCCGGGATAAAATGGAGCTTATAATTTAAGCAGTACATCGGAGAAAATTGAATTTAATTCCATGCAGTAGATTTTACATGATGCGTGTTCTAAAAAATGTTTTGACTCTAAGAGAAACCTCATATTAATTTATTTTCAATATCTACAATATATATCGGCCTATAACAATTTTTTTATATAGAAGAAGGAAAAATAAATTAATTTAAAATAAATGGTAATCGCTTCAGTCTTATGTGTTTTCTTCTAATATCTTGACATAATTTCGCTTTTTAATAAAGGATTTATTAGATGAAATAGCAAACACTTATAAATATTTTGCTGTACGTTCTCAACACAAAGGTGTCTCGGTACTCTCGTCAAACATTAATGAAGTATTGTCAGGATTTTTTAAACTTTTCATACATACGTTCAACCATACGCCATAAAATAAGAAAGCAAAAACAAACCAATTTATTCACAAACGGACAGAAACACTTTTTGGCAAAATTTGGGCGTAAGGATAAGCTGAATTTATTAGAAGCAATTCGGAAATAAATACGAAGATAATATTTCGATTTTGACAATAATCAAAACTCTTTAACGATGTAGTATATGTACATTTCAAACTTTATTAAAATATATTACTTTAGATAAGGACTAAGTTAATTGTTTGAATTAGTATTAACACTTTTTAATAATTGTTTAAAAACAAAAATCAAGTTGATACATCTCTAGAAATTTGTTTGCCTGAATCCCATCAAGAAGGAAAAATCATTGGCTCTTTCTTTTACATTTATCTAGGATAGGTTCCAGTAATTTCAGGATAAAGGTTGTTATATTTAATTATACTGGATATATTTTTCTAAAACTATTACAAATATCTTTTATAAACAGCCCATATAAGATTTCTTACAGCATTTCCTACAGCACGGGTATCTCAACCCGCCACTTGGCGCATTCCTTCTATACAGCCCCTTCTTCTTCTTGCCCTGTTTCCCAAATCGCGGACACTTCTCGTATTTATATTTCGCGTGTTCTCTCCTCTGCTGTATCTTATATTGTCTTATTTTCTCTCTTTCTAACTCCCTTTGTTTTATCCATTGGTCAATTTTTGTTTGCATTATTTCTCTATTTTCATCTCTCTGCTGTTTACTCTTAGATGGCTTCCTTGTAAATATATTTGCTATGTCCAATATGCTTAACTTTATCTTCTTGTGTCTTCTTGTGTCTGAAGTTATTTCTTTGCTTGTGTTTTTACCTCCTAAGTCTGTTTCTAGTGTTCCTGTCTTGTTAGCATCTTTTATTTGCTCTCTTAAATCTTTCATATAAGAAATTCCAAGGACTGCTTCACTATCATTACTCTTTTTGAACGATTTGATAGTTTCATTTATAGCTAAGTGTATTTGTTTGAAAATCTCTTCTTTTTCTTTCTCTAGTTGAGCTATTTCTTCTTTTTTATCTTCAGCTTTAGTTATTATAACATTTATTAATAAAATAACACAAATTACATCCATGATACTTTTACATGTAAAATTTACATAGTGTTTATTCTATAGCTCCACGCCATATTGATTATTCATATCATAATTTCAATATATTTTATAGTAACGTGAAATACTCAAATTTATAGTGCAATAACGTAAACCAATGTTCGAAATGTATTTTGTAAACGATTTCAACAATCGAAAACGTTAAATATGTATTCAGAGTAATATTTAGGCAAATTCTCATTTATTTATTACTGGATTTCGCGTATGAATATTTGAGATGATTGCAGATAGATATATTTTATGATATATGTCGGTAAACTAATAATTTTCCACCTGGGATTAAGTGACCTCTCCTGCCCAAACATACATACATACCATCACGCATTTTATCCCCGAAGGGGTATGCAGAGGCGCAACTAGGGCACCCACTTTTTCGCCAAGTATGTTCCGTCCCATGATGTGATAGGGGGCGAGCCTATCGCCATATCGGGCACAAATTCCAGACTCCGGGCTGATACTGAGCAGAAAAACCCAAATATCACTTTGCCCGACCCGGGATTCGAACCCAGGACCTCAGAGCGCTATTGTACCGGACGTGCAATACAACTACGCCACCGAGGCAGCCAAAAACATTCACAAACCAGGATTGTTTTTATATACCAGCAAACTGATCACTCTGCATCAGATGATTGCGGAGTAGAGTCCAGATAGTATCGTATGACAAGAAATGATTACTCCTCGTTAATCGACACAATTATGCCGGCCTGTACGACTATCCCATCATAAAATATGAGTACATTGAAAATGTAATATTAGCGTGAACAAATCACAACATTACCGCGGAAGCAGCGTTAATCACAGCAATATTTACCGTTCCCTCAGGATCAATGACGTCACATCTGGTATACATTACTGTAATCAAGGAAGCACTTAGCGTTACTCTTTTCGTTTTTATATCGAGTAATCTTGAAGGTATTATTGGTTTTCGATGGTTTAAAGTGTAGGATAATTGTGAGAATTCAAAGCTGACTTAAGTATACTGTTATTAAAGTCCAAAGGAGAAATGATCTTTTATACGTCATGTGTTTTTTTATGGTTTTCATCGATAATTTTTATCCAGGGGTCCGAAGCACTGACTGCAAAAAATATATTAAAGTGTAGGGTAATTGTGAAAATTCAAAGTTGACTTAAGTATACTGTTATTAAAGTCTAAAAGAAAGAATTTTCTATTCGTCATACTTTTTAAAATGTTTTTCATCGATAATTTTTATCCAGTGGTCCGAAGCACCGACTCTAAAAAAATGTTTTGTGCATAGAAACATAATGGTGGTGTCCGGTAAATGAAAAAAGCCTCGTTCCCTCTTGCATGCGCTGACCATACGTAGCGAAAGGTGTGCTACATCGTTTACTCCGAAATAGGGAAAAGACTTATGCTATGTATACAATAATTATTTTATACTTTATGTATTTCTATTAATAATGTTCACCTTAGACTGACTGACTTGGTTACGTATTTGTAATGCGTACGCAGTTCGAGTACGACTATGGCGCTGAAGTCCCGGGTTCGAATTCTAGCTGGGTCTGAAGTCTGTCTGTCCAGTCGCAGCCTGAAGTCAGGAAGTTGTCGGTGTGATACCCCCGTGCCTCGGAAAGCACGTAAAACCGTTGGTCCTGCGCCTGATTTCTCTCCGGTCACGCCTGCCGTCTCATCGGACTATGAGGCTGAAGGAACAGAGAGTGCACCTGTGTATTGCACACACTTGTGCACTATGATATCTCTTGCATACCTGGCTGATCTCCAGTGAGACGGACCGTGGTCGAAATTCGGCTAGGAGAGATCCATTAATGTTAACTATAGAATCTATTAACTAAAGATTATTCTCCGTTTAAATTCACTCTGTTCTTATGTAGTACAATCGAGTTAACTCTTCGATTATCTTCGGAATATGTAAATGAGAATCGAAAAGGGAAATTTCATATTGAAATCTTTAATTTTCACTCATAAAATCGGTTCGACTTAGTAATAATCGGGTGTAGCCACGAAACTGGCGAGTTTGTGTCTAAATCACAAAGGAGGTCTAATTTATTATTGTCGTTCCAATCACTGTTGGATATTGTGACTAGCATAATTACTGAGCATTATGAGACTGAATATACTAGACACTGAGCTCATTCTGTGTAGATCAGAACGTCAATAATATATTTAAAAACCAAAATTGAATAATTGTAAATATGTAGGTAAAACTTTAACTTTTCGTTGCGTTGTGTTGTATATTTTTATGTTTCTTTAGCAATAATATTTTTATAATATTTAGTAAGAATTTTTTTTTATATATAATTTGTTTGCACAATGTTCCTTACATCAATATTTTAATTTTAGCGAGGTACACTATTTTTTCATCAAACAAATTAATATTTCTCAATTGACAATTTATTAAATCGCTAACGTAACAGCCCCAAAAATCCGAGCGCGGAACATCGACGGGGACAACACTAATCGGATTATATCGACATTACAATAATCGATATCGAAAGGGCACTTTGACGTCACTAATGAATTTAGGGACGACACTAATTCTTAATTACTGACAGGGGTGAGGTTTTAAGATTTTAAACGTAATCTTGAATGAAGCGATCACAAATTGAGGTTTGAGCGACCATTATTGGGTTTGGTAAATAGGTCTTTAATTACAAAATCGGATTTAGATTCAAGTTTATGGTTAATACAAAGTACTTTGAAACTGTAACATAACCTGATAATATATTTTGTGTTTGGCTAGTTGGGATTGTATGTGAAGAAAAACACGCCATCTTATTCAAAGTTGTGTTCGAGTCAAAAGAGAATCAAATGATATAGGTTGAAAAATGGTTTATAACATATTATGAATTTTCGCTTGCTTTAACGGTGAAGGAAAACATCGGGAGAAAATCTGCATACCTGAGAAGTTCTCTATAAGAATTTTGAGGGTGTGTGAAGTCTACCAATACGCACTAGGCCAGCGTGGTGGACTAAGGCCTAATCCCTCTCAGTAGTAGAGGAGGCCCGTGCTCAACAATGGGACAGTATATTACTGGACTAAAATTATTACATTATATTATTATTATAACATATTTCTTAATGATAAACATCATGACTTAGAGTATCAAAACATCTCGAATTTTTAGTACCAAATGTAGCCCGGGATTGCTATCTTCTGGGACATAACTCCTCAATTTAGTGTTAACCTAATTTAGATTAATAAGAAAACTTAGACTTGAATTTCGCATGCAATTTTTACTAACTCAATAAGAGGAAGCTGAGTTCTTGTAATTTTGAAACAGGGGGCAAGTCGCACGTGTGTAGAGCTATTGAAATATTATTGCGTGTAAACGCGTGTGGAAGTGCGTAATATGATACAAAAACTTGCTACCTTGATTGATTCTTTCCTAAAGGAATTTCGGCCACGGCGGCCAATCTCAACGGAGATCAGCCAAGTACACGGGAGATATAATAGTGCGTAATACATAAGTACACTCTCCGTTCCTTCACTCTGATAGTCCGGTGAGACGACAGGCCGACATGACCGGAGAGGGATCAGGCGCAGGACCAACGGCTTTACGTACTTTCTGAAGCACAGGGGTATCACTGATCACACCGCCAACTTCCTGACTCCAAACAGCTACTGAGTAATTTTTATTATGGTGAAAAACCCAGTCACAATTATTCTTTGGGCCGAGATTAGAACCCAATACCTCAGCGCGATAGTCTTACTTACCGTGTACAATCACAACTACGCCACCGAGGTGGTAATCTGCTAGTCTAAACTCAGTATTATATTAATAAAAAAATTGCCTTAAAACATTGAATCACAGGCAGGAACAAGACTAATCTTCAAATCTCATTCTTTCTAGATTTTTATATCGTTTCTATGAATAGATAATCTTGGTGGTGTTGTATTACGGTACGACTGTAATGCTAAGGTCTTGGGTTCGATCTCCGGGTCGGGAAATGATATCGGGTTTTTCTACTCAGCAACGCGAAGTCTGGAATTTGTGTCCGACATGGCAATAGTCTCACCCCCATAAAATCATATTCTATAATACCTACAACGGATTGAACCGTTTCGCCTCTGCCTACCCCTTCGCGCATGAAAGCGTGTGTTTCCATGATTAGAATGGATTGAATTAGTATCGACAAACTCGTTGCCATTTGGGCTATCAATGTAGACAAGGGCCACGTTATCTGCCAGATGGAAATGAATGCAAGCTTAGTAATGGAGAACGATATGGTGACTACAAATTAATAGTAAGCGAACTATTATATATCTAAATATTGTAGAGATGTAATAAGGCAGGCCGGCATAATTGCCTCGATCATGAACGTATATATAACGGTTCTTTCATCATCATCATCAGCCGCAGGATGTCTGCTGAACATGGGCCTCCCTCAAAGATTTCCAGATCACCCTATTGGAAGCGGTTCTTTGCTGGTCGGTAATTTTCTTCTTTGTCTATCTACTTAACATCAAATGTTGCCAAGTGACCTTACAGTTCTCATAAGCAGATAATGTTACCAGCTTTACAGAAATCATACCTTAAAATAATTAGTGTTGTAGCCTATTGAGTTATGCTCTCAATTCGACTTCCAAACATCAAAAAACTAACAATGAATTGCAACTCTAACACAAAATGCCTAGGGTTAGAATTTGCACCCAATGATGGTACTTATATGGTGACGTGTAAATTGCCGCCACTGGAGAGGCCCAGATGGGTACGTTCCTATATAGAAGGGGAAGATTTCCAGTCAGGCAGATGTTGCTTGTGACAGGCCGCGACCCTCCGATGGTTCCTATTCGGAGGTAGTATATACACTGCGCGTCGCGAAAATTTTGCTACCGCAATTCAGGATTGCGTATCGCCATCTAGTGTTATTATTGGGCATTATTTCCTAATAACCGATATTCATCTCGCAGTTCCAGTAATGTTGACGAGATGGCGGTGTATAATAATTGTACCGCCACATTAATTTATTTTCTTTATTGTGATTAATGCTCATCAAGCAATAATAAATGTTATACGATATTTAATTCTTAATGATATCCTAATGTACAGGCACGGACTAGTTTGAGTACCCTTGGTAAACACTTTATTATTGTTTTCAGAAATTTGTTTTTGTTAAACCACTGTTTTTAACTTAAAAACACATTATTTAATTTTTCAATTGAAGTTATTATTTATTATTATTAACATACCAATAAAACTTATACCATACCATACCGTTCTACACAACTCACATTGTAAGAGGAGACACTAGCAGGGAGGTATCCCTCCCCCCGGTCGCAATTACTGGAATGCAATTAGTGCAAGCGGTTCAGTGTGTCACACAAGTAAAACTCCCGCTACAATGGCAGGTGGGACGGACCGACATTGTTTTGTGGAGTTCATATATTCAAGTCTTTTGCTGGTGGTAGCAGTGGTGAAGCCATACAACTCGATTCCTACCGTCTTCCCTTTTAGCTTGTCTTAGTTTTTGTTTTCTGTTAAAATTGTCCGCGATATGTTTACTGAAGCAATTTCTTTTGCCCCGGGTTACCTTTTCTAAAATTTCACCCTTCGCCACTGTGGTAGGATATAGTTTATATCCGCCCGGATAGCGACCACCGTACCTGTTTTAAAACGCGCCATAGTGGCCCACGTGTGTCGCGTTCAGGGATCAGCCTGTGTATATCTGGTTCCAACAGACCGGCATAATTGTGTCGACTGTCGAGGGGTAATCATCTCTCGTCAGTCGACATTCTATTGGACCCACTCCACTTACCATCAAGTGCAGTGGGGCAACTTTGTCTTGCTCGTATATAAAAAACTGAATATTCTTTGTTGTAGGTGGTTATTTGCGTATATAGCTCTGTCGATTTTACATGCCTATCTCGGGTAGGATTATTTATTTTTATAAACTTGAATATGTTTGGGATGAAACTGAAATAGTATACTTTGGTTTCCCATCCTGGAAATCGAAGTTCTGACCCATTTCTAACAGGTTCATTGACAGTTCAGTTAGAGGGCCAATTCTACAATAATTTCTGTAAATTTCTTGTAAATGTTGGACCGACCCCACAAGTCAAAGAAAGCCAAGTAAAATAAAGTTACATTTTTATTATTTTTATTAGTTATTTTTTTTTCATATTTAACTAACTTGATCATCTACACCAACATTATTTATTGTATATTTTCCAAAATCAAACAATTGCTTTAAAAAACCATTTTACCACATTTTTATTTCCTGGTAACCCTGGAATCAGCTTCATGACCCCAACAATGTTTATAAATAGAATTAATTCTCACACGACGAGAAATATGAATGTGAAAGCAAACTCGATATGCAATAACGTTACAATCTCCTCGGAGTCTTGCTAGGGATGGGATATTGTCGATAAAAATATTGGCTATCGTTAAAACATAAAAAAATAAAATAATTTTATCGACTATCAAGAGAGACAGTTGACCAGTAATTGTAAGTAGAAATTTCCTATCAAATTGATTTGGATCCATTTCTAAAATTTGTCGAAGTGCTACGTCATGCCAAAACATAACCAATACATAATATTATATACCCTACAGTGGCGAAGGGTGTAATGTTCCGATAGGGAACCCAATACATCATATAGGTACCAATTATATGCATAAATACGGTCTGAAAATCGTTCTAATGATAATTAGATTTTATATAAATTACAAAAGGAAGCCGGCAAGAATCGGGTTATTTGGACCCTTGGCCAGTGATACCCTATGTTATGTTATAAGGGAGTTACCGCGATGAATTTTTTATTTTTTATATCTACACGAGACTAGCTTGCCGTTCGTCTGATGGTAAGCGATACTACCGCCCATAAACAGTAGAAACACCATCCAACACCTTGAATTACTAAGTATTGTTTGGTATTCGATTGTGCTCGCCATTCTGAAGCATGAGATGTTAAGTCTTATTATGACCAGTAGTTACACTGGCTACAATATCCTTCAAGCCGGAATACAAGAGTAACTTCACACTGCTGGCAATGTCTTATTCTACTGCCAAGCATTGCCGTGGTACCTATCCAGGCGGACTCTCACATATGAGAGACCTACCACGGGAAATGCCAGGGTTTAATTAATATTTATATTTAATCGACACAAACAAGCATCTAAAGACGATGTTACCAATATATCCTTCAGTCCATTAAGAAAAATGTGATGGAACGTTATGAAATGATATTGTAATACATATAAACAAAATACACATTGCGCTTATATCCCGGAAGGGAAAGGCAGTGGTGCAACCAAGACATCTACTTTTCGCCATATATGTTCGTCCCATGATGAGATGGAAAGCAAGGCTATGACCATATCGAGCACAAATTCCATACTCCAAACTTATACTGAACAGGAAAACCTAATACTACTATGCCTGTCCCGGGATTCGAATCCGGAACTTTAGACTAGTGTCTTCCACGCTATACTAACTACGCACTCGAGACAGTAACAGTCGAGAGCACTATATAATATAAAAAAAAAACTAAGAAAATCTAAGTAAAGTATTCAAGAAACCCAAAGCCACATTTGTCGAAATAATCCGCACTAGACGGTAACAAAATAAGAATGTCGACGGTCGCACAACGCAATAATAAAACAATCTCACTGTGATCGTGCACATTGCCGCCGGATGCACAGCTTGGGCGCTAGGGATGCGCATGTGTCGATAGTCGATAAAAATATACTGAATTTTAATTGTGGTAACTCCGTCAAAAACTACGTACTAGATTTAGTGTACCGAATATTCACTGTATTCAACTGAATTGAACTACAATCCATTCAAACTGACTTTAGTATGGTCAATATTGAGCTTGTGGTTGTGTACTGAGTGGCACTTATGATATAAGAACTCGAGTCTAAGTGTAAACCTGGATTTGAATATTTTTTTTGTCAAATAAGATAAATTATTTGTAGTTCAAATGAATAAATAGGTTATAACAGTGATGTTTTGGTTGCCATTTTAGTTCAGATTTTGAAAAAATAATTTATATGGACATTCGTGTTTATAGAATATATGTCAATGGAAACTAACGAATATAATGTGTTCGATGTGAATATGTGTAAATGTTTGTTAGTTGTAAATGGTTTAATTCTATCCCAAGCAAGTTCTTTCATTTTTTATTTATTATTAAAGCAAATGGATTGACTGTTAGTTAGCATTTACCACTTCATGAACGCACTTAGAGGTAAGAATTAACGCTTTTTAATGGTCTTAAAAATACAGCAAGCTATAACTAGTTCGACAAGTATATTGCACGAGTAAGAAAATTCATTGTTTTTTTTTTTTACGAGCACATCAATTTGACTCCGCTGCACGTAAGTGGAGTGGGGTCCAATAGAATGTCGACTGACGGGAGATGATTGCTTCTCGACAGTCGACACAATTATGTCTGTTGGAACTGGATATACACAGACTGGTCCCGGAACGCGACACACTTACGTGGGCCACTATGGCGGGTTTTAACACCTTCTTTACGATGAAAAACAACGTAATACTATATAATTGTTCTGTTTGGTGTTGCTATTGTAAACAGGCCTATCGCTTACCATCACACGAGTGACATGCTTGTCTCGTCAAAATTGCAATAAAAAGGTCTATACAGAACCTGTCTTTAAATCGATAAGAAACGTGATAAATTGTCTATTCTCTAAATCCAGGCCAATCGTTACAGAAATTAACGATTAGTGCAGACAGTCGGCGAAGAAACTATCGATAGTCGATATTCCGTTTCCCAATTAAGTAAGCAATAGTTTCCAATCCGAAAGGTATTCCTCGCCTCCAGATTGTGGTCGCCTCTCTGAATTGAATTTCAAGTGATTTAAGACGTCATGCCCATTATTATAGACAAATATAGTCTACATTCACTAATTTATAAGATGACTAGCTATGCAACAGCTTCGGCCGCGTAGAAATCAGTGTGCCACAAAGTTTTTGCGTAAATCCTGACCCACGAGACTATTTACAACAGACCTCTGCAACAGTAATCGTTATATTTCAATCAATTTACATACAACTGTGATGTAATATTAACCTCGACCTTCCTCAAGAACTGTACTATCTTTAAGTAAAAACTGTACAGATATCCGTTCAGTAGAATTGGAGAAAATCGATTACAAACATACAGACAGTTTCTCGGGACTATGTTTTTTTAATATGTATAGATTTTCTTAACTTATCGGAGTCTTTTTAACCTGTTTTGGCCACGGCGACTGATTTTTTTATAATCTATGACTACCTCAGTGGCATAGTGGTATTGCGTGCGCGGTACATTGTTGTCTTGCGATCGAATCCCGATTCGGGCAATGTTATATTGAATTTTACTGCTCAGTATCAGCCCGGAGTCTGAAACTTGTGCCTGTTGTGGCTATAGATTTGCCTTCAATTACATCATCATCATCAGCCTACAGCTGTCCACTGCTGAACATAGGCCTCCCTTAAAGCGCACCACGCTGTTCGGTCCTCCGCTCTCCTTATCCAGCGTCCACCGGCGATCCTACGAATATCGTCGGATATTTGTAGGATCGCCGGTGAATCAATTACATAATGGGACTGAACATACTTGGTAACAAATGGATAAACAGACTACACCTCTATCTATCCCTCGGGGTATAAAAGTGTGGTGTGTGTTTGTTTTAGTCTATTTAGTATGAGGCTTGACAATGTACATAGCCTCACGCCTTTCTCAGGGGTAGACAGAGGTGTTCACCCACTCACATTACCCCAGCTATCATAGCTCTCAGGTAATAGGGGACCGGTATTTTCAATAGCATAATTTGTGCCCCATAACAACAACCTTAGCAGTAACAAGGTTAGGTACATGATAATATGTGTATAATTAGGTTCCTCCGCATGTCGCAGGCAAACTAAAAGCTACTTAAATTACATCGTGCGAGCAAATTGTTAAGGCTATGTTGCAGCAGAGAAGCATATACAGGGTCATTTTGACATTTCGTTATTAACTGACACCATTTGCTTATCTTTTTGAAAATAAGAGCTGTTTATTTAGTGAACAAGAATTTAATAAAAATAAGTTACTCGAACCGTAGAAGTAAAATAAAAAAATGTAAGTTTCGAACAAAATAAATCTTAATAAAAAGTAATTTTAATTTTACACGCCCTAATGCCACTACTACTACTCTAAGAGAATTCGTCGCAGCGACAACATCATGCTTTCAGTCAGAAATACACTCACGCAGATATTATATTTACACTAAACTACAAAATAACCAATAAATTCAGAAAACTACAACCAAGATTTTTAATGCTAACATTCGTTATACATTAATGATTTTTGGCAAAATGTTAGCAGAGGTAAAGACAAATGTGTGGTCTCATTTAGTAATGCAATTTAGAAATTACCCCTTTAAAATATTCATAGTGCATAACTTCTGGGAAAGTTAGCCTTTTTTTATACTTCTCTAAAAGTTTTAAGTTCTTTCGCCTTATTATACGTCCACCACAAATACACATAATAATAATATCAGCCCTGTATTATATACTTGCCCACTGCTGAGCACGGGCCTCCTCTACTACTGAGAGGGATTAGGCCTTAGTCCACCACGCTGGCCTATTGCGGGTTGGTAGACTACACACACCTTCGAAATTCCTTTAGAGAACTTCTCAGATGTGCAGGTTTCCTCACGATGTTTTCCTTCACCGTTAAAGCGAACGATAAATTCACAAAGAATACACACATGATTTTAGAAAAGTCAGAGGTGTGTGCCCTTGGGATTTGAACCTGCGGACATTCGTCTCGGCAGTCCGTTACACACCCAACTAGGCCATCATCGCTTACTAATATACACATACAACATTATAATTATTATTTAAATTAAAAATTCTTTTTGTAAATTTAATTATACTTAAATCTTAATCAGCACTGCGACCTAATTTAAGTACTATATGAAAAAGAATTAATAATACTGCAAAATCTCTTAACTTATTTAATTAACTACAACACTAAAGCCAAAGGGACAATGCGGCCGCCGTAGGCCCCGTAGCTCACGTAAGCGTAGCACGTCGTAGACTCGTAGACTTGTAGCCACGTAGGCATCCCGACACCCAACCAGATAAATTCCGTTTCAGTTAGTTGACTCTATTGTGGGAGTTAAGTAATAAATAGGTTTTTATTCTTTACTAGCTTCCTCCCGCAGCTTCGCCCGCGTGGATCGGACTTCAAAAATGGAGGACGTGCTCAATTTGTCGGGATGTTTTTTTAATGTATGGTGGTATGCATGCACACGCGACGGAAGCTTAAAAAATGGAGTAACTTCTCCCGTTTTCCCAACATTTTCCTTCACTGCTCTGCTCCTATTCATTGTAGCGTGATGAAAAGTATACTATAACCAGCTCAGGAGTATGAAAAATAATTGTACCAAGTTTCGTTAAAATCCGTCGAGTAGTTATTGTTTCTATAACGGTTATACAGACAGACAGACAGACAAAAATTTTACTAATTGCATTTTTGGCATCAGTATCGATCCCTAATCACCCCCTGATAGTTCTTTTGGAAATATATTTCATGTACAGAATTGACCTCTCTACAGATTTATTATAAGTATAGAAGATAATGTAAGACTTTTTTATTTTAAAGTAACACTGTAATTGTTTTGGCTGCAACGTTATAAGATTTTAGATAACCGACATAGAATTAAATCTTTTATTATATTTTATGCTTAAATATTGTTAATACTACAATATTTAAGCATAAAATATAATAAAAGTAGCTTTTGCTCGCGGCTTCGCCCCCGTGAAGCAGTTTTCCAGGATAAAAGTCCCGCTATATATTTTCACGGGATAAGCAGTAGCCTATAACCTTCCAAAGGTTTAAAATATCTCCATACCAAATTTCATAAAAATCTGTTCAGTAGATTTTGAGAAAATCTATATCTATACTATTATATAAAGCTGAAGAGTTTGTTTGTTTGTTTGTTTGTTTGTTTGAACGCGCTAATCTCAGGAACTACCGGTCCAAACTGAAAAATTATTTTTGCGTTGGATAGCCCTTTGTTCGTGGAGTGCTATAGGCTATATATCATCACGCTATACCCAATAGGAGCGGAGCAGTAATGGCTAATCTCAGGAATTACCGGTCCAAACTGAAAAATTCTTTTTGCGTTGGATAGCCCTTTGTTCGTGGAGTACTATAGGCTATATATCATCACGCTATACCCAATAGGAGCGGAGCAGTAATGGCTAATCTCAGGAACTACCGGTCCAAACTGAAAAATTCTTTTTGCGTTGGATAGCCCTTTATTTGTGGATTGCCATAGGCTATATATCATCACGCTATACCCAATAGGAGCGGAGCAGTAATGGCTAATCTCAGGAATTACCGGTCCAAACTGAAAAAATCTTTTTGCGTTGGATAGCCCTTTGTTCGTGGAGTACTATAGGCTATATATCATCACGCTATACCCAATAGGAGCGGAGCAGTAATGGCTAATCTCAGGAACTACCGGTCCAAACTGAAAAATATTTTTGCGTTGGATAGCCCTTTATTCGTGGATTGCTATAGGCTATATATCATCACGCTATACCCAATAGGAGCGGAGCAGTAATGGCTAATCTCAAGAACTACCGGTCCAAACTGAAAAAAAAATTTTGTGTTGAATAGTCCTTTGTTTGTGGAGTGCTCAAAGTTATATATCATCACGCTATGACCAATAGGAGCGGAGCAGTAATGGCTAATCTCAGGAACTACCGGTCCAAATTGAAAAAATCTTTTGGCGTTGGATAGCCCCTTGTCCGTAGAGTGCTATAGGCTATATATCATCACGCTATACCCAATAGGAGCGGAGCAGTAATGGCTAATTTCAGGAACTACCGATTCGAACTGAAAAATTATTTTTGCGTTGAATAGTCCTTTGTTTGTGGAGTTCTCAAAGTTATATATCATCACGCTATGACCAATAGGAGCGGAGCAGTAATGAAACATGTTGCAAAAACGGGGAAAAATTATTAGTTTTGAGAGCTTCCGTTGCGTGCGCTGCGTAAACGGTTAAAGTTATGCAACAATGATGTATGACGGGATTGTTCCTCTTAAATAGTTCTAAAAATATATTATAAAACAAAGTCTCCCGCTGCATCTGTCTGCCTGAACGTGTTAAACTCAAAAACTACCCAACGTATTAAGATGAAATTTGGTATGGAGACAGTTTGAGACCCTGGGAAGAACATAGGCTCCCGGGAAACTACTACTTTTATAACGGAAAACTTTAGCCTGAAAAACTTTATAACGCGGGTGGAGCCGCGGGCAAAAGCTAGTACTATTATATAAAGCTGAAAAGTTTGTTTGTTTGTTTGTTTGAACGCGCTAATCTCAGGAACTACCGGTCCAAACAGAAAAATTATTTTTGCGTTGGATAGCCCCTTGTCCGTAGAGTGCTATAGGCTATATATCATCACGCTATACCCAATAGAAGCGGAGCAGTAATGGCTAATCTCAGGAACTACCGATTCGAACTGAAAAAATATTTTTGCGTTGAATAGTCCTTTGTTTGTGGAGTTCTCAAAGTTATATATCATCACGCTATGACCAATAGGAGCGGAGCAGTATTGAAACATGTTGCAAAAACGGGGAAAATTATTAATTTTGAGAGCTTCCGTTGCGTGCGCTGCGTAAACGGTTAAAGTTATGCATCAATGAGGTATGACGGGATTGTTCCTCTTAAAAAGTACTAAAAAATATATTATAAAACAAAGTCCCCCGCTGCATCTGTCTGCCTGAACGTGTTAAACTCAAAAACTATCCAACGTATTAAGATGAAATTTGGTATGGAGACAGTTTGAGACCCTGGGAAGAACATAGGCTCCCGGGAAACTACTACTTTTATAACGGAAAACTTCAGCCTGAAAAACTTTATAACGCGGGCGGAGCCGCGGGCACAGGCTAGTCGATAATATAGAGACATAAAGGGGACTTTGTTATATAATATGTATAGAAGTACCAAAAACATCGTTTATCTTTAATAATCTAAGCATTGCCTGCGGTTCCAATCGGTCTGTTCTCGAGATAAAATTAGCCTGTATTACTGAGCGGCAGTGGCGAAACGTCCATACAAACAGATTCCTACCGTCTTCCCTTTTAGGTTTATTTACGTTTGTCTTAATTTTTGTTTTCTGTTACATTGGCCGCGGTATGTTAACTAAGGCATTTTTTTTTTGAATTATTTCACACTTCGCCACTGCTAAGAGGTAACAATCTATTGCTGAAACTATTTACAGAATCTAATCAATAGTTCCAGGGTTTCATCATCCACAAATACTAAGTTTAACTCTTTATTTTTAAGTTTATAAATATTTTTTAATAATATTCTTCTAATACACAAAGTGGCACATACATACTCACACACACACACAGAGAGAGAGAGAGAGAGAGAGAGAGACAAATTCTATATCAATGCCTATTTCTGCCGCCAAGCAACAGCGTGTAGTCACTGCTGTGTTCCGGTTTAAAGGACATTGTAGCCAGTGTAACTACTGGACATAATAAGACTTAACATCTCATGTCTCGGGATGGCGAGCGCAGTAGAATACCAAACAATACTTTGGATTTAAAGTCTTGGATGTTGTTTCTGCTGTTTATGGACGCCCGTATCGTTACCATCAGGCGAACGACCAGCTCGTCTCGGCATTCAAAGCAATAAAAAAAGTATTTACACACACACGTTCACACACACTATAAATACTTTTACCTTCATACACCTCATCACACCTATAACCGTCCCCTGGTAATATTGCGTCTATTATTGCCTATCCTATGTCGAACACAAATAATTCCAACCATCTAAGATGCATTTTAGATATCAAAAACCCATTTTTATCGCTCAATTTAAAAATCAAACCCGTTTACATCGACACAAACACTACAACAATAAAATATAAAGTTACAATAAAAGTGTCACTTGAAATAAATGTGAAAGCTCGATAACTTTGAAGTGACGTCCGTTGAGCAGTAACTTACTGGAGTTTAGAAGTAGTTCTGCTTCAGTTATGTTTGTTCTTATTTACAACTGAATATCAGCAAGACGTCTGATAGACTCCATAGACTGCAGCGATGTATTCAAAATTAATTAAATGATATTACATTTTCTGATAAATATCAGCCCAGTCTGAAATTTAGTATGGCAATAGGATCGCCCATCAAATCATGTGACGGAACACACGTCAAAAAAGCGGTGCCCCGGTGGCACCTTTATTTAACTCTTCCCGGATAAAGGCGTGCTTTTATATGCTTGATTTACAAAATTCTTAGCCACATAACTACTAAGACGACGTGTTAATCATGATACTCATTAATTCGACTAGCTAAATTCTTAAAGCTGATTACTGCCGTCGATATAATATGTACTGCGTACTAGATTTGGCGTTCCAGACATTCACTGTGTTCAATTGATTTGAACTGATATCCATTCAAAGTGACTAGTATGGTCAATATTGACAGCTTGTGGTTGTGTACGGAGTGGCGTTCATGATATAAAAACTCGAGTCGCAGTGTAAACCCAGATTTGAGTAAAAAAAAAATGGTCAAATAAGTTAAATTATTTGTTGTTCCAGTGAATAAATAGGTTATGACAGTGACGCTTTGGTTGCCAATTTGGTTCAGATTTTGAACAAAGAGTTTATATGGATGTTCGTGTCTATAGAATATACGTCAATGATCACTGCTCGGTAGTGCATGTCCGGTAAAATAGCGCTCTGAGGTCCTGGGTTCGAATCCCGGGTCGAGCAAAGTGATATTTGGATTTTTCTGCTCAGTATCAGCCCGGAGTCTGGAATTTGTGCCCGATATGGCGATACGCTCGCCACCTATCACATCATGGGACGGAACATACTTGGCGAAAAGTGGGTGCCCTAGTTGCGCCTCTGCACACCCCTTCGGGGATAAATGCGTGATGTTATGTATGTATGTATGATATTCCCCACAACTCTAGCATATGACTTATAACGTCAATTTTTATACGAGCACGCAAATTGACCCCACCACCTCATGGTAAGGTCAAAACAGAGTGTTGACTGAGAAGATGTGAGTGTCACTCGCCAGTCAATATAATTATGCCGGCCTATTTGGCACTGGATATTATACAGGCTGTTCTTGGAACGCGATAAATTTATGTAGCCTTCTATAGTAGCTTTTACACCTTGAGTGCGTGTGGTGGTCGCTATACGGACGAATAAATGTATTCTACCACCAACAACTTTCGTCATCACCATCAGCTACATAAAGTCCACTGCTGGACATACGCCTCCCCTAAAGATTTCCAGACGGACCTGTCGAAAGCGGCCTGCATCCAGCGTGTTCCTGCGACCTTTATAAACTCGTCTGTCCACCTTGCAGGTGGACGTCCAACGCTGCGCTGCTTTTTTTTCCCCCTCTGCAGTCAGTCTTCCGAACTATGTGCCCTGCCCACTCCCATTTTAGCTTGCTAATCCGCTAAGCTATGTCAGTGAAACAACCTTCACCTCGCAGTAATTGTTACAATCCATAATCGACAGGCACTCTAGGCTAATCTAGACACTCAAAGCCCAAGTCTAGGTTAAAACTAGTAATTTCAGAGTCAGAGTAAATTATGTTAGGAATGGAGCGGCAAAATCGGCCGGCCGCGCACCTCCGCCGGAAATGTTCACAAAGACACGTAGGGATGTGCAGGGTAGAGTTGGGACGTCAGTCGATAGTTTGATATCGATACTTGAAAAAATAATTAAGAAGTTAATGATTAATTTATCTAAAGGTTATTTATTTTTTAATAAATAAATAATTTTACAACTTTATAGTGTTTAAAAAATGTATTAAAATAATATTCTTAAGCACATGTGTCTTTCCAAGTCACATTACGATAGAAAAAAAAGTCAAACCGATAAATTACGCCACAAGTAGCCCTAATTCGAAATTTTATACAACAGCAACAAATATGTCTTGTGTCTTGATAATAATTACAAGAGATATAAATATTTTTTTATAATATGAAAGGGAACAAAAAGATTTTGTTGGATTTATAGGTAGATATGCGTGATCTACCTATAATACTATCAACAAATATTCGCCTTAGAGATACGCAACCATCTGTTCCTCTACAATGGCGACCTGCACGCCACTGCAGATTGAACCTGCGACCTCTCTTTTCAGCCCACTGCACCAAACAGTAGTAGCGAAGCGTCCATACTGCCCGATTCCTACCGGCTTTCCTTTTAGGTTCATTAAGGTTAGCTTAGTTTTTGCTTTCTGTTAAATTGATTGCGATTGGTTACCTAAGGTATTTTTTTTGCCCTCCGCCACTGTCAAATAGACTCACTAATCTGTCACTTTATTTATTTATTTAGCCCTTTATATACAAAAGTATGCAGGCCGAGTTAATACCATAGGCATTCTCTACCAGTCAACCTTAGGGTAATGCAGAGATAATCAAGGTAGGTATTCTACTAAACATAATTTCATCGACATGCCATCGACTCCACTACGTCCCTACACCTAACCCGTTTACAGACACAGGTAGTGCGAGGCGCTTGCGGAAATCGCACAATCGACAAAGCGACGGGTTATGTTTGCTATCCCCCTCTCTTTCACTCCTACGTAACTAACCCTAGTTGGAGAGAGACAACGCTAGGGAATCAATTTAAATTGATGTCACTAGTAATAATTGTTTTTGACTGTATTATGGTTTAGTAAATTTGCTTTTCACTCGAGGAAATTGCGAGACTAGGCATTTTCGTGCGGTTTTGCTCGGCTTTTATTGATTTTCAAAAGTAGGTTAGATTTTATGGTGTCAGTAATTTAGTAAGAGGCGTTGGAACCTAATTTTGTTGAAGCATTGTCTATAGTACCTATTATATGTAGTGGCGGCATATAGGTTGTGAAGTAGGAGGTTCATAGTTCGATTCCCATGTCAGTCAGTACTTTATGATTGACGCACCCTTTGTACGAGATTTAAATTTGTGCCCAGTATAATAATAGGTCCGATCTCTATCACATTATGGGATGGATATAATCTCTACGAAATGTAGATGAACTGAATACACCGCTGCCTGACCTACTGCAACAAATGCGAAAGCTTCTACATGTTCTGTATAAAGAGGTTTTTATACCATTTGGGAAGGCTGTGGGAATTTCAGAGGCTTTTTCAGTTAGCGGCGAGTGGTTAAACCGCTGGACCCGGGCAAATGGCTGTTGTTTTTAGAAAACCCAGGTTAGTTCAAACATTTTTACTACAATTGACTGCTAGGTGTTACTATTTTTCATAGCATCGGTCAGTACTCGAATACTTAGATCACATTATGTTAAGTAACATCTACTACTAAACACGCCATTACTAGAAAGATTATTCATTCTCTATAGGGTTTCAAATAATAAGGGATAGTGTAGGTTGGATGTTATTTGGCCTTCCATATATGTCGTTACGAAATAAAATAGCAAGCTGTGATATTCCTTAGAAATAACTCTTTACAATAAGTTACTTGAGCCGTAGATGTAAAATAAAAAAGTGTTAGTTTCGAACAAAAAAACTATTAATAAGAATTAATTTTAATTTTACACGCCATTAAGCCACTACTACTCTAAGAGAATTGTTCGCAGCGGCAACATCATACTTTCAATCAGAAATACACTCACGCACACGCCATATTGGCATTTAGCTACAAAATGATCAAAAAATCAGAAAACTAAATCCAGGACTTTTCGTGAAATATTTTTTATTAATGGATGATTTTTGGCACTATATCAGCAAAGGTGAAGACGAGTATGTGTTTTCATTTAGTAACGCAATGTCAAAATGGCCCTGTATTATTATTATTACCTCGATCATGCTCATAGATGCTGTAGGTAAATATAACGGTGAAGATCACCATCCGATAAACCACTTGCCCCCGCTTTATGTTATAAAAAACTTAACGAAAGTAAAATGCAATATTCTAAATCAATATCCTAACAAATTTTAACAAATCGTCTCTACAGATTTTCAATAAAGGTTGTAACACAAACAAAAAGCTCTCACAAAGGAAAAACTCTGCAGAGCTTTCGAACTGAGAGTGGTCACTTCAAGGTATATTTGTTTAGGCGTTAATCTTATGGGAGATAGAGTTTAAATTTGAACATCGATGTTACTTTGTGAAAGTTTCGGCTGTTATTTGTAGCGGGAGAGTGTATCGTTTAATTCATTTTCTTCTTTATATTTATACTTACTGGTCAGTTGAAAAACTAAATAATAACGGTTTTAGTAAATGCTACTCGTCACATAATGTATAAGCCGACCGAATACAAAAGTCACTCTAATCTGTGCTTCCATATAGATTGTAATAAAATATCCAATATATAAAATTATAACCCACGTGCTTTTAATTTATATGTACAATTACTTGAAGCAAATGTTTGATATGCTAAAAGGCATATTTGTAGAAATATTTACATAAAGCTATGTGTTACTCGCAGCCTCGCCAGCGTGTAAAGCTTTTTCCACTACAAAAATGTATAAAATGGTACGACGCCAAAATCGTCTATTAAAACATCAGATTAAAAATCCATTTTTACCATGGAATCATATTACTCAGAATATAAAAAAAAAGGCTTTCAGTATTAAAGGAATAAGGTTTAGAGTGGAAAATTATTGGAGCTTCCGGAAACCTTACCATACAAATCGAACATTGAGATCACATTTTACGTTGATTTTCTGCAAGAAATTGGTGTCAGCCCACTCGAATCCCATTCATACAAAGATAAATCTTACTGTTATTATAAATATAAGTTTGTTAAATGTTTATTTTTTTATACAGTCGCTACAATATGACCCCACTGCATCAAATGTTAGTTGGAGTGGGGTCCAATAGAATGTCGACTGACGAGAGATGATTACTCCTCGGCAGTCGACACGATTATGCCGGCCTGTTGGAACCGGATAGACATAGACTGAACCCAAACCGCGACATACTTACGTGGGCCACTATGGCGGGTTTTAACACCTTGAGTACAGCGGTCGCTATCCGGGCGGATATAAAATATATCCAATTAGCAAGCGGGTATGGTGGAAGTACATAACCTAAGATCCTGAACTTGTTTCTTTTATATTGTCTTGTACAAGAAAAAACGCTATAATTGTACAGCCAGTGAATGTACTGGGTTCTTACTCGCATTACTCTCGGAAAGCCTACATGGTATGCAACGGTGGCTAAGGTAGAAGTTTACCGAAGGGTAATCCAACACAGCATATTATAGATACTAAAAAACATAATGATAATAAGATTTTTCATGAATTACGAAAGAAAAACTGTCAGGAATTAGGTTATACAAAGTCACCACTGATATGCAAAGATGACATAAACCCCTTTTGTTGGCGGCGCAAATACTTTTAAGTAAAATTTAGTTTATTTTTTAATTATTTAAATCGAAAATGATCTTTTTTTTATACTTACTTGTCACTTGAGAGTTTTTCGTCGTATGTGAATAAATATTTTTCTTATAAGGCCTTTTAAATTTTAAGTGGTTAAGTACTGGCTCATCGTCAACACTCCTAATGATTATGAGGTCCGACATATCTAAAACAAAGTACCACTGCTCGGTAGTACGCGGGACAAACGCTAATTAATTAAGTAATCTCCGAATTCATTGGAATTAGTGCCTTTGTATTATTGCGAAATTGGTTTGAGTTCATGTGAAGGATTGTGTCGATATTACGGCTCGCGTCGACTGCCTGGCTTAATTGTGTTGCGATTAAACTGATCTGAGGCCGCGAATCCCAGATCAGATACCACTGGTGGTGGGTCTTTCGTATATGAGAGTTCGCCTGGGTAGCAGTGTGTAGTCACTGTTGTATTCCGGTTTGGAAGACATTGTAGCCAGTGTAACTACTGGACATAATAAGACTGTCTCAGGATGGCGAGCAAATGTATAGTTTTAATACCTTGTGTACGGTGCTCGCTATTTAGGCGGATATATAATTGGCGCCAAAATTTACAATTAATAGCCGCATGCAGACGCTGTCAGCTTGTTGCTCCAAACCGACACAAAATGATAGCACTGACCAAATCCTTATCGCCTTATTGGTTATCTGGCTCCGTACTTGAATTGTATATACTGAGGATGTAGGTTCGATTCCTATATAAACGAATAATTTTTGCGAATCTTTCTAACGGTTTTTGGACGCCTAAAGGGGTTGACCCCAATGGTCATGACATGTTTTTTAGGTTTTACAACTTCGGCAACAACACGCGAGTAATTTAATTACGCTAAGACCAGTTGAAACTCAGTGAACTATAAGTAAAAGAAAACTTTATTTACAAAGTTGTACGGTGTTTTTCAATAAATTAAATAAACATTCTCCATCGTTATCGATTATCCCATCCCTACAAAGGGATACAATATCGATTCATCCCATCCCTATCTGAGCGCGTAATAGATAGATCTCGGGCCGCGTGGGTTAATACATTAAATATATTCACGGCTGCTGTACTGTGTAACCTCACCGGCAGAGAGCATAGTAGTTAGCGGAGCACGTTGAATATAAAAAAAAAATAAGGCTGCAAAACATTAAATCATTTATTTATTTTTATTTAATTAGAGCGACTCATAAA